>NC_143023.1:102671366-102728866 GCF_057628025.1 Oncorhynchus mykiss | reverse complement strand
AACACTGGAGTGATAAATGTGCAGATAATGATGTGGAAGTAGAAATACTGGAAATACTGGTGTGCAAAAGAGCAGAAAAGTAAATAAAACAATATGGGGATGAGGTAGGTAGTTGGGTGGGCTATTTACAGATGGGCTATCTACAGCTGCAGCGATCAGTAAGCTGCTCAGATAGCTGATGCTTAGAGTTAGTGAGGGAAATATAAGTCTCCAACTTAAGTGATTTGTGCAATTCGTTCCAGTCATTGGCAGCAGAGAACTGGAAGGAAAGTGTTGGCTTTGTGAATGACCAGTGAAATATACCTGCTGGAGCGTGTGCTATGGGTGGGTGTTGTGGTGACCAGTGAGCTGAGATAAGGTGGGGCTTTACCTAGCAAAGACTTATAGATGACCTGGAGCCAGTGGGTTAGGCAACAAATATATAACGAGGGCCAGCCGACGAAAGCATACAGGTCGCAGTGGTGGGTAGTATACGGGGCTTTGGTGACAAAACTGATGGCACTGTGATAGACTGCATCCAATTGGCTGAGTAGAGTGTTGGAGGCTATTTTGTAAATGACATCGTCGAAGACTAGGATCGGTAGGATAGTCAGTTTTACGAGGGTATGATTGGCAGCATGAGTGAAGGAGGCTTTGTTGCGAAATAGGAAGCCGATTCTAGATTTCATTTTGGATTGGAGATGTTTAATATGAGACTGGAAGAAGAGTTTACAGTCAAGCCAGACACCTAGTATTTGTAGTCGTCCACATATTCTAAGTCAGAACCGTCCAGAGTAGTGATGCTAGTTGGGCGGGCAGCGATCGATTGAAGAGCATGCATTTAGTTTTACTCGTATTTAAGAGCGATTGGAGGCCACGGTTGTATGGCATTTAAGCTCGTCTGGAGGTTTGTTAACACAGTGTCCAAAGAAGGGCCAGATGTGTACAGAATGGTGTCGTCTGCATAGAGGTGGATCAAGGAATCACCCGCAGCAAGAGCGACATCGTTGATATATACAGAGAAAAAGAGTCGGCCCGAGAATTGAACCCTGTGGTGCCCCCATAGACTGCCAGAGGTCCGGACAACAGGCCCTCTGATTTGACACTCTGTCTGAGAAGTAGTTGGTGAACCAGTCGAGGCAGTCATTTGAGAAACCAAGGCTGTTGAGTCTACCGATAAGAATACGGTGATTGACAGTCGAAAGCCTTAGCCAGGTCGATGAAGACGGCTGCACAGTACTGTCTCTTATCTATGGCGGTTATGATATTGTTTAGGACCTTGAGCGTGGCTGAGGTGCACCCGTCACCAGCTCGGAAACCGGATTGCACAGCGGAGAAGGTATGGTGCGATTCAAAATGGTCAGTGATCTGTTTGTTAACTTGGCATTCGAGGACATTAGAAAGGCAGGGCAGAATGGATATAGGTCTGTAACAGTTTGGGTCTAGAGTGTCTCCCACTTTGAAGAGGGGGATGTCCACGGCAGCTTTCCAATCTTTAGGGATCTCGGACGATACGAAAGAGAGGTTGAACAGACTGTTAATAGGGGTTGCAACAATGCCGGCGGATATTTTTAGAAAGAGAGGGTCCAGATTGTCTAGCCCAGCTGATTTGTATGAGTCCAGATTTTGCAGCTCTTTCAGAACATCTGCTATCTGGATTTGGGTGAAGGAGAAGCATGGGAGGCTGGGCAGGTAGCTGCAGGGGAGTGCAGGGCTGTTGACCAGGGTAGGGGTAGCCAGGAGGAAAGCATGGCCAGCCGTAGAGAAATTCTTATTGAAATTCTCGATTATTGTGCATTTATCGGTGGTGACAGTGTTTCCTAGCCTCAGTGCAGTGGGCAGCTGGGAGGAGGTGTTCTTATTCTCTATTGACTTTACAGTGTCTGTAGTGGAAATTTCCTGTATTTACCAAATCATGAGAGCAAACCACACACAAGTCAGAGTTATCATAAAGTCCATCTTTAATTATATGAGCTCCATCACAACCCTGTGACTCTCAGATCAATTCAGTGTCTATTTATGAATTCTCTGAGAGTGCTTACAAAACAGTTCTTAGTATCATTTATAGCCAAGACACACCCATCTCAACTCACATGACGAATAACAGATCTTAGGAACATTAGTATTCCATAGCCAGACAGCATTAGCTATAAATTATCGTTCAGTTTGCTCTCCTAAAACGAGGTTCTACTTCTCGTTCTTGGTACAACATAGTACCAAGACATTAAGTTATATATCAATTGTCATTTTAGACACTCCCATTCTGGACAAGCTCACGGAGACACAGTGACTGGCACACAGACATTGTGGAGACAAGAGATAATTGGTTCCCCCTCAATTATCCTTTAACATGGTTTAAAAGATATGTTTACATATGAAGCTTGACCTCTCCCCTCTCTGTGGCCCAAGTAACTGACCCCATGACAGAGAACAGATAACTGCAAACGGCCACCACTATAGTACAACAAGAATCATTCTATATGAGAAATAACTCACAAGCATATAATGAAAATAAAACATCTTATCTCCGTTACCCAACTATTCTGATTCATCCCCAACATGTCCCAAAACATTTTGGAGTTGGAGCTACAGGATGCAAATTTCTGTTTGAAAAAAACAGTCTTTGCTTTCCTAACTGACTGTGTGTACTGGTTCCTGACTTCCCTGAAAAGTTAAATATCGCAGGGACGATGCTAGTGCAGTCCGCCACATGATGTTTTTGTGCTGGTTGAGGGCAGTCAGGTCTGGAGTGAAACAAGGGCTATATCGGTTCTTAGTTCTACATTTTTTGAAAGGGGCATGCTTATTTAAGATGGTGAGGAAATAACTTTTAAAGAATGATCAGGCATCCTCTACGGACGGGATGAGGTCAATATCCTTCCAGGATACCTGGGCCAGGTCGATTAGATAGGCCTGCTCGCAGAAGTGTTTTAAGGAGCGTTTGACAGTGATGAGGGGTGGTCGTTTGACCATGGACCCATTGCGGATACAGGCAAAGAAGCAGTACTCACCGAGATCCTGATTGAAAACAGCAGAGGTGTATTTGGAGGGCAAGTTGGTCAGGATAATATCTATGAGGGTGCCCATGTTTATGGATTTAGGGTTGTACCTGGTGGGTTCATTGATAATTTGTGTGAGATTGAGGGCATCTAGCTTAGATTGTAGGACTGCCAGGGTGTTAAGAATATCCTAGTTTAGGTCACCTAACAGAACAACCTCTGAAGATAGATGGGGGGCGATCAATTTACAAATGGTGTCCAGGGCACAGCTGGGAGCTGAGGGGGGTCTTTAACAGGCGGTGACAGTGAGAGACTTATTTCTGTAGAGATTCATTTTTAAAATTAGAAGCTCAAACTGTTTGGCATAGACCTGGAAAGTGTGACAGAACTTTGCAGGCTAACTCCTCCCCCTTTGGCAGTTTTATCTTGATGGAAAATGTTGTAGTTGGGGGTGGAAATCTCCAAATTTTTGGTGGCCTTCCTAAATCAGGATTCAGACATGACATGGACATCAGGGTTGGCGGTGTGTGCTAAGGCAGTGAGTAAAACAAATTTAGGGAGGAGGCTTCTGATGTGACTGGGGAATAGGAGTGGAGCTAGGCACGGCAGGGCCTGGATTAACCTCTACATCACCCGAGGAGGAGTAGGATGAGGGTATGGCTAAAGGCTACTGGTTGTCTAGTGCGTTGGGAACAGAGAATAAAAGGAGCAGATTTATGGGCGTGGTAGGATAGATTCAGGGCATAATAAACAGACTGGTATGGTAGGGTGTGGGTACAGTGGAAGTAAATCTAGGCATTGAATGACGATAAGAGAGGTTGCATCTCTGGACGCAGTAGTTATGCTGGGTGAGGTCACACACAAGTGATCATAGGGTCCAGTGAACAGCAATAGATGAAACAGGGAAGCTGCTGGGCAGTCGTCACTACGCTAGCGGAGACACGGCATTAAAAAACAAAAAAAAATTTAGCAGGCCGGGGCTAGTAGAAGCGTCTTCACCGATGTCCGGCAAAGGCCGGTTGAGGGCACAACGGGTGGAATTACGTCGACAGACCAGTCGTGATGGATTGGCGGGGCTCCGTGTCGACAAAGGGTCCAGGCCAGTTGACAAAAGACGTGTTGTAGCTGTAGTAATTTTGTTTGCTAGCCGGGAGATGCGCCTGGCTCGAGGCAACTGGTGCTATCTTCAGGACAAGGGTGTTAGCCACTATAGCCACTCGGTAGGAGCAAGCTAGCAGCGATGATCCAATGCAAAAGTCCAGAGCTTACGGCAGGAATCCAGTGGTAGTGGATTCTAGTCGTGTTAGTGAAGAGTCCGCAAAGCATCAGCTGTGTAGCCGAGTGATCATAGGGTCCACTGAGTAGGACGGGAGATGGGCCTGGCTCAAAGATAGCGTCGGGCTGGGCCACTCGGTAGCAGTTAGCTAGCTGTGATGAACAGGAGTAACGGTTCAAGGGCTTACGGCAGGAATCCTGTAGTGGAGAAAAAGCAGACTAAAAGCGGCTGGTGACTGTTCTAACACTCTTGGTTTGACCACAAGACAACAGAAAGATAAAGAACACAGCTACGAGCTGAATATCAAAGCCAATTTATGCTTAATCCGCTAATGTGGTTGGAGGCTTCGTATGGAGGCTGTGACGCAATTGCAGAGCCTCCGGAGGCATGCAGAGGCCAAATCAAGCTCCGTACAGCATCACCGTGCGCCTATAAAATGTTGTGACAATGCGTAGGGCTACATACAGCTTCACACTGACATGATTGATTGACGGTAGGAGGGGGGGGGGGGGGGGGTGGTACGTCCTGTATAAACACAAACTCACTTACCTGACAACTTCCTTCAAGGGCAAGAAGTATGAAAACCCTGACGTCTGCGGAAGCTGCATTGCAGTAAATGCTGTACAGCCTCTTCAGATGACGGATTGACCACGCAGAGCCTTTAACAGTAGATAAAGTCTCTGCATGGTCACTCTGTCAACAGTATGCCAGTGGAAGGGAGGACAGGTTTGTGACTATAAAGATTTCCCATTGTAGCACTGTAGCAGTAATTCCTTTACTGATTTTGTGTGTTGTTGTTAGTAATTCTGAGTTTTAATCACTTAATAATCATTCTTAAACAAAATTTAAATGAATAAAATCACTAACTAATTGGTAGGTCTATTACTTGTTACTTCTGTGAACTCTCATTCTCCCTCAGTAGGGAGAGAAATTAGAAATTATCTTAATTAAAGATAAGTTAGTTTTCCGAATTACAAAACACAAGGCAATATTTCTTAAATGTACAGAAGGTAAACAATTTATCCAACTAAATACAAGTTGATATTAGTTGGCAGGGGTCTTCACCTCAACTTTATTGGGTTTTGATGTATTTATTTAACTAGGCAAGTCAGTTAAGAACAAATTCTTATTTACAATGACGGCAAGGCATTAATTAATAATAGCAAGGCAGCATGCAACATGACAACACAGCATGATAGCAACACAACATAACAACAACATGGTAGCAACACAAAACATAGTACAAACATTATTGGGCACAGACAACAGCACAAAGGGCAAGAAGGTAGAGACAACAAAACATCACACAAAGCAGCCACAACTGTCAGCAAGAGGGTCCATGATTGAGTCTTTGAATGAAGAGATTGAGATAAAACTGTCCCGTTTGAGTGTTTGTTGCAGCTCGTTCCAGTCGTTAGCTGCAGCGAACTGAAAAGAGGAGCTTACTTTACCTTTATTTAACCAGGTAGGCAAGTTGAGAACAAGTTCTCATTTACAATTGCGACCTGGCCAATATAAAGCAAAGCAGTTCGACAGATACAACAACACAGAGTTACACATGGAGTAAAACAAACATACAGTCAATAATAAAGTATAAACAAGTCTATATACAATGTGAGCAAATGAGGTGAGAAGGGAGGTAAAGGCAAAAAAAGGCCTTGGTAGCAAGGTAAATACAATATAGCAAGTAAAACACTGGAATGGTAGTTTTGCAATGGAAGAATGTGCAAAGTAGAAATAAAAATAATGGGGTGCAAAGGAGCAAAATAAATAAATAAATTAAATACAGTTGGGAAAGAGGTAGTTGATAGGGCTAAATTATATGTGGGCTATGTACAGGTGCAGTAATCTGTGAGCTGCTCTGACAGTTGGTGCTTAAAGCTAGTGAGGGAGATAAGTGTTTCCAGTTTCAGAGATTTTTGTAGTTCGTTCCAGTCATTGGCAGCAGAGAACTGGAAAGAGAGGCGGCCAAAGAAAGAATTGGTTTTGGGGGTGACTAGAGAGATATACCTGCTGGAGCGTGTGCTACAGGTGGGAGATGCTATGGTGACCAGCGAGCTGAGATAAGGGGGGACTTTACCTAGCAGGGTCTTGTAGATGACATGGAGCCAGTGGGTTTGGCGACGAGTATGAAGCGAGGGCCAGCCAACGAGAGCGTACAGGTCGCAATGGTGGGTAGTGTATGGGGCTTTGGTGACAAAACGGATTGCACTGTGATAGACTGCATCCAGTTTGTTGAGTAGGGTATTGGAGGCTATTTTGTAAATGACATCGCCAAAGTCGAGGATTGGTAGGATGGTCAGTTTTACAAGGGTATGTTTGGCAGCATGAGTGAAGGATGCTTTGTTGCGAAATAGGAAGCCAATTCTAGATTTAACTTTGGATTGGAGATGTTTGATATGGGTCTGGAAGGAGAGTTTACAGTCTAACCAGACACCTAAGTATTTGTAGTTGTCCACGTATTCTAAGTCAGAGCCGTCCAGAGTAGTGATGTTGGACAGGCGGGTAGGTGCAGGTAGTGATCGGTTGAAGAGCATGCATTTAGTTTTACTTGTATTTAAGAGCAGTTGGAGGCCACGGAAGGAGAGTTGTATGGCATTGAAGCTTGCCTGGAGGGTTGTTAACACAGTGTCCAAAGAAGGGCCGGAAGTATACAGAATGGTGTCGTCTGCGTAGAGGTGGATCAGAGACTCACCAGCAGCAAGAGCGACCTCATTGATGTATACAGAGAAGAGAGTCGGTCCAAGAATTGAACCCTGTGGCACCCCCATAGAGACTGCCAGAGGTCCGGACAACAGACCCTCAGATTTGACACACTGAACTCTATCAGAGAAGTAGTTGGTGAACCAGAAGAGGCAATCATTTGAGAAACCAAGGCTGTTGAGTCTGCCGATGAGGATGTGGTGATTGACAGAGTCGAAAGCCTTGGCCAGATCAATGAATACGGCTGCACAGTAATGTTTCTTATCGATGGCGGTTAAGATATCGTTTAGGACCTTGAGCGTGGCTGAGGTGCACCCATGACCAGCTCTGAAACCAGATTGCATAGCAGAGAAGGTATGGTGAGATTCAAAATGGTCGGTAATCTGTTTGTTGACTTGGCTTTCGAAGACCTTAGAAAGGCATGGTAGGATAGATATAGGTCTGTAGCAGTTTGGGTCAAGAGTGTCCCCCCCTTTGAAGAGGGGGATGACCGCAGCTGCTTTCCAATCTTTGGGAATCTCAGACGACACGAAAGAGAGGTTGAACAGGCTAGTAATAGGGGTGGCAACAATTTCGGCAGATAATTTTAGAAAGAAAGGGTCCAGATTGTCTAGCCCGGCTGATTTGTAGGGGTCCAGATTTTGCAGCTCTTTCAGAACATCAGCTGAATGGATTTGGGAGAAGGAGAAATGGGGAAGGCTTGGGCGAGTTGCTGTTGGGGGTGCAGTGCTGTTGACAGGGGTAGGAGTAGCCAGGTGGAAAGCATGGCCAGCAGTAGAAAAATGCTTATTGAAATTTTCAATTATGGTGGATTTATCAGTGGTGACAGTGTTTCCTATCTTCAGTGCAGTGGGCAGCTGGGAGGAGGTGTTCTTATTCTCCATGGACTTTACAGTGTCCCAGAACTTTTTTGAGTTAGTGTTGCAAGAAGCAAATTTCTGCTTGAAAAAGCTAGCCTTGGCTTTTCTAACTGCCTGTGTATAATGGTTTCTAGCTTCCCTGAACAGCTGCATATCACGGGGGCTGTTCGATGCTAATGCAGAACGCCATAGGACGTTTTTGTGTTGATTAAGGGCAGTCAGGTCTGGGGAGAACCAAGGGCTATATCTGTTCCTGGTTCTAAATTTCTTGAATGGGGCATGTTTATTTAAGATGGTTAGGAAGGCATTTTTAAAAAATATCCAGGCATCCTCTACTGACGGGATGAGGTCAATATCCTTCCAGGATACCCCGGCCAGGTCGATTAGAAAGGCCTGCTCGCTGAAGTGTTTCAGGGAGCGTTTTACAGTGATGAGAGGAGGTCGTTTGACCGCTGACCCATTACGGATGCAGGCAATGAGGCAGTGATCGCTGAGATCTTGGTTGAAGACAGCAGAGGTGTATTTAGAGGGGAAGTTGGTTAGGATGATATCTATGAGGGTGCCCGTGTTTAAGGCTTTGGGGAGGTACCTGGTAGGTTCATTGATAATTTGTGTGAGATTGAGGGCATCAAGTTTAGATTGTAGGATGGCTGGGGTGTTAAGCATGTTCCAGTTTAGGTCGCCTAGCAGCACGAGCTCTGAAGATAGATGGGGGGCAATCAGTTCACATATGGTGTCCAGAGCACAGCTGGGGGCAGAGGGTGGTCTATAGCAGGCGGCAACGGTGAGAGACTTGTTTTTGGAAAGGTGGATTTTTAAAAGTAGAAGTTCAAATTGTTTGGGTACAGACCTGGATAGTAGGACAGAACTCTGCAGGCTATCTTTGCAGTAAATTGCAACACCGCCCCCTTTGGCAGTTCTATCTTGTCTGAAAATGTTGTAGTTTGGAATTAAAATGTCTGAATTTTTGGTGGTCTTCCTAAGCCAGGATTCAGACACAGCTAGAACATCCGGGTTGGCAGAGTGTGCTAAAGCAGTGAATAGAACAAACTTAGGGAGGAGGCTTCTAATGTTAACATGCATGAAACCAAGGCTATTACGGTTACAGAAGTCGTCAAAAGAGAGCGCCTGGGGAATAGGAGTGGAGCTAGGCACTGCAGGGCCTGGATTCACCTCTACATCGCCAGAGGAACATAGGAGGAGTAGAATAAGGGTGCGACTAAAAGCAATAAGAATTGGTCGTCTAGAACGTCTGGAACAGAGAGTAAAAGGAGGTTTCTGGGGGCGATAAAATAGCATCAAGGTATAATGTACAGACAAAGGTAAGGTAGGATGTGAATACAGTGGAGGTAAACCTAGGTATTGAGTGATGAAGAGAGAGATATTGTCTCTAGAAACATCATTGAAACCAGGAGATGTCATTGCATGTGTGGGTGGTGGAACTAATAGGTTGGATAAGGTATAGTGAGCAGGACTAGAGGCTCTACAGTGAAATAAGCCAATAAACACTAACCAGAACAGCAATGGACAAGACATATTGACATTAAGGAGAGGCATGCTTAGTCGAGTGATCAAAAGGGTCCAGTGAGTGGAGAGGTTGGTTTAGGGTCACGGCGATTTAGACAGCTAGCCAAGCCAACCGGTAGCAAGCTAGCATAGGATGGAGTCTGTTGTTAGCCACCTCTTGCGTTCGGTCAGTAGATTAGTGGGGTTCCGTGTGGTAGAGGGGATTAATCCAAATCACACAACAACAAAAATAAGAACAATAGATATAGTTATAGAGGCCCGAGAAGAAAACATAATAATTCAAATAAATAAATTGTCCGATTGTCTATTCAGATAGCAGCCGGAAAGACAGCTAACGGTTAGCGGGCCGCAGATGGGCGTTCCGGTAACGTCGCGACAGAGGAGCCAGCCGGATCTCCTTCAGGTAGATAACGTCGGCAGTCCGGTTGTGAAGGCCCGGTGGGGCTCCGCGTAGGCAGTGAAACGGGTCCGGATAGGTGACTGCAGCCCAGGAGTGAATGATGGAACTCAGGCGTGATTGACGGAGCTGGCTAGCACCGGAACAATCGATGTTTGCTCCGGAATCGACGAAAGCCGACTGTCACACGGATAGCAGCTAGCTAGCTGTGAGATCCGGGTATGAATGTCCAGAGAGCAGTTGAAATCCAGGGACATGGAGAGAAAAATTGGTCCGGTATGTTCCGTTCCGAGCCGCGCTGCGCCGTACAAAACTGGCGATAGATTTTCGATAGATTTTCGAACTAAAGGACAGCCGATGACCACAAACCGTGGTTAGCTTCTGATTAGCTTCTGGGCTAGCTCCTGGCTAGCTTCTGGCTAGTTTCTGGCCAGCCTCCTGGAGTTTCTGGCTAGCTTCCTGAAGGATTGCAGATCTGAGGTAAATAATACTTTTTTATAAATATAAATTGGTGAGGCTGGTTGCAGGAGAGTGTTTAGAAGATGAGTTGATGGAAAATAAAAATAAAATGTATGTGAAAAAAGTTGTAAATATATATATATACAGGACACGACAAGACGAGGACAAAAGACGTCTGAACTGCTATGCGATCTTGGATGAGATGAAATCTCTGGAACATGCTAACATCTCTGTTGACGAGTCTACGATACGTAAAACACTAAACAGGAATGGTGTTCATGGAAGGACACCACGGAAGAAGCCACTGTTGTCCAAAACACAACACTGCTGCATGTCTGAAGTTTGCAAAAGTGCACCTGGATGTTCCACAGCGCTTCAGTGTTTCAATGAAGGAGCGACCCAGGGATGTGTGTGCTTTGGGGACCTTTAACAGAATGTGACTGGCAGAACGGGTGTTGTATGTGGAGGATGAGGGCTGCAGTAGATATCTCAGATAGGGGGGAGTGAGGCCTATGAGGGCTGCAGTAGATATCTCAGGTAGGGGGGAGTGAGGCCTATGAGGGCTGCAGTAGATATCTCAGATAGGGGGGAGTGAGGCCTATGAGGGCTGCAGTAGATATCTCAGATAGGGGGAGTGAGGCCTATGAGGGCTGCAGTAGATATCTCAGGTAGGGGGGAGTGAGGCCTATGAGGGCTGCAGTAGATATCTCAGATAGAGGGGGAGTGAGGCCTATGAGTGCTGCAGTAGATATCTCAGATAGGGGGAGTGAGGCCTATGAGGGCTGCAGTAGATATCTCAGGTAGAGGGGAGTGAGGCCTATGAGGGCTGCAGTAGATATCTCAGATAGGGGGGAGTGAGGCCTATGAGGGCTGCAGTAGATATCTCAGGTAGGGGGGAGTGAGGCCTATGAGGGCTGCAGTAGATATCTCAGGTAGGGGGGAGTGAGGCCTATGAGGGCTGCAGTAGATATCTCAGGTAGGGGGGAGTGAGGCCTATGAGGGCTGCAGTAGATATCTCAGGTAGGGGGGAGTGAGGCCTATGAGGGCTGCAGTAGATATCTCAGGTAGGGGGGAGTGAGGCCTATGAGGGCTGCAGTAGATATCTCAGATAGGGGGGAGTGAGGCCTATGAGGGCTGCAGTAGATATCTCAGGTAGGGGGGAGTGAGGCCTATGAGGGCTGCAGTAGATATCTCAGGTAGGGGGGAGTGAGGCCTATGAGGGCTGCAGTAGATATCTCAGGTAGGGGGGAGTGAGGCCTATGAGGGCTGCAGTAGATATCTCAGGTAGGGGGGAGTGAGGCCTATGAGGGCTGCAGTAGATATCTCAGGTAGGGGGGAGTGAGGCCTATGAGGGCTGCAGTAGATATCTCAGGTAGGGGGGAGTGAGGCCTATGAGGGCTGCAGTAGATATCTCAGGTAGGGGGGAGTGAGGCCTATGAGGGCTGCAGTAGATATCTCAGGTAGAGGGGAGTGAGGCCTATGAGGGCTGCAGTAGATATCTCAGGTAGAGGGGAGTGAGGCCTATGAGGGCTGCAGTAGATATCTCAGGTAGAGGGGAGTGAGGCCTATGAGGGCTGGAGTAGATATCTCAGGTAGAGGGGAGTGAGGCCTATGAGGGCTGCAGTAGATATCTCAGGTAGGGGGGAGTGAGGCCTATGAGGGCTGCAGTAGATATCTCAGGTAGAGGGGAGTGAGGCCTATGAGGGCTGCAGTAGATATCTCAGGTAGAGGGGAGTGAGGCCTATGAGGGCTGCAGTAGATATCTCAGGTAGAGGGGAGTGAGGCCTATGAGGGCTGCAGTAGATATCTCAGGTAGGGGGGAGTGAGGCCTATGAGGGCTGCAGTAGATGTCTCAGGTAGAGGGGAGTGAGGCCTATGAGGGCTGCAGTAGATATCTCAGGTAGGGGGGAGTGAGGCCTATGAGGGCTGCAGTAGATATCTCAGGTAGAGGGGAGTGAGGCCTATGAGGGCTGCAGTAGATATCTCAGGTAGGGGGGAGTGTTTCTGATACTTTTTCTATTAGATGTTTTCTAAGACGCCCTTTTCCATTTGTTTATCCAGAAATCAAAGCCTTTACCAAATGTTTTTGATGGACACGGTTGAAAAATGTAGCTTTGCTTTCATTCCCCCAAAATAGACTCTTCTCTTTCATTTGAAACTGACTTTGATATGCTCCTATGCACTTCACATGTTGGTGCTCCTATGCACTTCACATGTTGGTGCTCCTATGCACTTCACATGTTGGTGCTCCTATGCACTTCACATGTTGGTGCTCCTATGCACTTCACATGTTGGTGCTCCTATGCACTTCACATGTTGGTGCTCCTATGCACTTCACATGTTGGTGCTCCTATGCACTTCACATGTTGGTGCTCCTATGCACTTCACATGTTGGTGCTCCTATGCACTTCACATGTTGGTGCTCCTATGCACTTCACATGTTGGTGCTCCTATGCACTTCACATGTTGGTGCTCCTATGCACTTCACATGTTGGTGCTCCTATGCACTTCACATGTTGGTGCTCCTATGCACTTCACATGTTGGTGCTCCTATGCACTTCACATGTTGGTGCTCCTATGCACTTCACATGTTGGTGCTCCTATGCACTTCACATGTTGGTGCTCCTATGCACTTCACATGTTGGTGCTCCTATGCACTTCACATGTTGGTGCTCCTATGCACTTCACATGTTGGTGCTCCTATGCACTTCACATGTTGGTGCTCCTATGCACTTCACATGTTGGTGCTCATGGGTCATTTTACATGTTGGTGCTCATGGGTCATTTTCTATGGAAATGGGTGACGTGATCCCCATTCGTCCCTATTTACGCCTAGTACTACAGCCTATAGCACCAACAAGCACCTGCTAGTTCCTATCTTGATTTAATGATTATTGTTTTATACGGATTACGTAGGGTAAGAACTAAATTGCTGACTGAACAAATTAAAACAAAGCTAATATATATATATTTTTTAAAGGTACACAAATGGTCAGTGACATAGCCTATTAATAAATCGATTGTATTATTTTACATAGTTATCCTCATATATGAACTAGGCCAGAAAAATAGATGTTGTTTACTTTGTGGATCACAAAGAAAGTCCATTAAGCTAGCTAGGTGGATCACAAAGAAAGTCCATTAGCTAGCTAGGTGGATCACAGTGCAAACACATTATTGTAACTGCTTTATTACAAATCTGTTATTGTTCTCTGACCTATAAAATGTAAATGGCTATACAGTCGACCTAACCCCAACAAAGGTCATTGACTCAATCATCAATTAATGAACCAATCAATCATAGGCCCTTTTTATATCTGCAGTTGTCACAAAGTGCTTTTACTCCAACCTGGCCTTGACTCCATGCAAAGTGCAAACAAATTCACAAGGCCGTGCAAACATACTTTCTAGAACTGTATACACATAATACTGTATACACAAACTGTCCATACTTTATATACATACACACACACACACACACACACACACACACACACACACACACACACACACACACACACACACACACACACACACACACACACAAATAAACCCACCATCATCACAACATAATGAATACAGGTTCAATGGAGTTGTTTGTTAATATTGGAACCAGATAACCCCTGTATCTTTTATCTGGTCTAAAATGCTTATTCAAGAGAAGGGGACAAAGTTCACATGGCTTTTATCTGCAGCAAACTCATCTGTTTAGTTTATATCGTTACATAATTGACCTAGCCAACTGTATCAATACCACTCTCTAATAGTTTACTTAGCCAGCTGTATCAATACCACTAATAATTGACCTAGCCAGCTGTATCAATACCACTCTCTAATAACTGACCTAGCCAACTATATCAATACCACTCTCTAATAATTGACCTAGCCAGCTGTATCAATACCACTAATAATTGACCTAGCCAGCTGTATCAATACCACTCTCTAATAACTGACCTAGCCAACTATATCAATACCACTCTCTAATAATTGACCTAGCCAGCTGTATCAATACCACTAATAATTGACCTAGCCAGCTGTATCAATACCACTCTAATAATTGACCTAGCCAGCTGTATCAATACCACTCTCTAATAA
The DNA here is from genome assembly GCF_057628025.1 of Oncorhynchus mykiss. Lineage (NCBI taxonomy): Eukaryota > Metazoa > Chordata > Actinopteri > Salmoniformes > Salmonidae > Oncorhynchus > Oncorhynchus mykiss. The sequence continues at coordinate 102,714,571 of NC_143023.1, read as the reverse complement.
TTGACCTAGCCAGCTGTATCAATACCACTCTCTAATAATTGACCTAGCCAGCTGTATCAATACCACTCTCTAATAACTGACCTAGCCAGCTGTATCAATACCACTCTCTAATAATTGACCTAGCCAGCTGTATCAATACCACTCTCTAATAATTGACCTAGCCAGCTGTATCAATACCACTCTCTAATAATTGACCTAGCCAGCTGTATCAATACCACTCTCTAATAATTGACCTAGCCAGCTGTATCAATACCACTCTCTAATAATTGACCTAACCAGCTGTATCAATACCACTCGACACAAGTAGCTAGCTACTAATATAATAATATATTTTATATATACTCTACTTGCACATTGATAATGCTAAGTGTTTAGCTATGGACTTGATTTAGTTTCTGTTGTGGTGGTGCGGGAATGTGGCTGTGTGTTTGCAGAAGAGAAATAGGTTCACATCGGTCGTCTAAGGCACCGCATCGCAGCGGTCTAAGGCACCGCATCGCAGCGGTCTAAGGCACCGCATCGCAGCGGTCTAAGGCACCGCATCGCAGCGGTCTAAGGCACCGCATCGCAGAGGTCTAAGGCACCGCATCGCAGCGGTCTAAGGCACCGCATCGCAGCGGTCTAAGGCACCGCTTCGCAGCGGTCTAAGTGCTAGAGGCATCACTGCAGATACGGTCTCGATCCCGGGCTGCGTTGCGACCGGGAGACCCATGAGGCGGCGCACAATTGTCCCAGCGTCGTCTGGGCTAGGAGAGGGTTTGGTTGGCTCGGCTGTCCTTGTCCGATTGTGCTCTAGCGACTACTTGTGGTGGCAAACAAAATAAATATATATACACATTAGTGTTTTCAATGTCTTCTCTTTACAGCGATAGCCATTTGCTTTCCAAACTATTATGAAATATTGTGATATGGGCCTCTACTTTTCATTGAGTCGCAACGCAGCAATCTATATAGTATTTGCAGCGCGAGCTGCCCAAATTGTGGGTCCTTCCGACTGTAGGCAATCCACAGCTTATTTAAAAATGATCTTTGGCCAAATCATGCTTTCTGGTGTAGTAGACTATTTTGAATGATTTTATTAATTTGTGTATAGACAGGAGTAGGCTTATTAGACTATAATTTTGACAATTTAATTACATTTCTTTTAGGGGAAGCTTAGCTTATGGACACGCCACCCACGTCTGTAGCACATTTGTGATTGAGTTTTCAAAACAAAATGGCCACTGGATTGATGCAAATAATCATGATTCTGCCAGGCTACTTTATATAATGATCAAAAATATAAACGCATCAATTTCAACGACTTGACTGAGCTACAGTTCACAAGGAAATCAGTCAATTGAAATAAATTCATTAGGCCCTAATCTATGGACTTCATATGACCGGGCAGGGGCGCATCCCACTCACTGGGGAGCTTGGCTCAGCCAATCAGAATGAGTTTCTCTCCACAAAAGGGCTGTATTATAGACCGAAATACTAATCAGAAGTCTGGGTGGCTGGTCTCAGACGATCCCTCAGGTGAAGAAGCCGGATGTGGACCTCCTGGGCTGGGGTGGTTACACGTGGTCTGCGGTCGTGAGGCCGATTGGACTTACCGCCAAATTCTCTAAAACATTGGAGGCGGCTTATGGTGGACAACTAAACCTTAAATGCTCTGGTGGACATTCCTTCAGTCAGCATGTCAATTGCATGCTCCCTCAAAACTTGAGACATCTGTTGCATTGTGTTGTGACAAAACTGCACATTTTTGAGTGGCCTTTTATTGTCCCTAGCACAAGGTGCACCTGTGTAATGATCATGCTGTTTAATCAGCTTCTTGATTTACCCACATGTCAGGTGGAGGGATTATCTTGGCAAAGGATACAATGCTAATTAATTAAGGGATGTAAAAAAATCAGCTTTGTGCATGTTGAACATTTTTAGAATCTTTTTATTTCAGCTCATGAAACATGGGACCAACACTTTGTTGCCTTTATATATTCGTTCAGTATACATATGACGTGGTGAACCGTGCCGTTGCCTCAGAAGGTTGAAGGAAAATACATTTTAAAAAAAATAATTCTTATCTTGGGCAGATTTTAATGAATGTTCTTTTAAGTTCAATACATTTTTGATCCTACCAGGAAGCCTAAATGTTTTTAAACTGGAGATTTAACCGATGAAGGATCCTCCAATTCTAGTTTATCCACCCCACCACTCTCAATCGCACATAACTAGTTTTCCAGGCTAGTGATGCGGTCCAATGACAGTGGGTGTTCTAGTGATGCGGTCCAATGACAGTGGGTGTTCTAATGATGCGGTCCAATGACAGTGGGTGTTCTAATGATGCAGTTTCCTCGCAAAAAGATCATTTGAAATGTGGCATTTAAGATTTGAATTACAACTTTAACAAGTTATTTTCACCTCAGATTTACTCCAGGAGTACCTCATAGCCTATTGGCCTAGTGTTTGTTTATTCAGTCGGGTTCTTTAGGATTGATATTTTAAACAACCTACTCATTCCAGGGTTTGATACATGTTACTGCCCAGCACTGTAGAAGCAGAAGTTGCACTGAGCCACGTAAAGCTATGGATTTTGTGTTGTGTTACAGCCTAAATTAAAATGGATCAAATTGAGATTGTGTTACTGGCCAACACGTGTTTTTTTTTAATTAAAAGCTGAAATGTCTTGAGTCAGTTATTCCACCCCTTTGTTATGACAAACCTAAATAAATTCAGGAATAGAAATTTGCTTAGAAAGTCACATAATACGTTGCATGGACTCATTCTGTTGTAACGAACACGATGACCGAGCTGCTCGACTGAGGGACCTTACTGATAATTGTATGGGGCAGGCAGAAGGTCATACACAGGAGGAGGCAGGTAGCTGGGTCCAGGGGCAGGCAGAAGGTCATACACAGGGGTCCAAAGGCAACAGTACAGGCAAGGAGAAGGCCAGTAACATCATCTGGGAGATCAGGATTCAAGTGCAGGGCGCAGCAGGTGTTTATTGGTAAGGGACCACAGGAGGAGGTAGGTAGCTGGGTCCAGGAGGAGGCAGAAGGTCATACACAGGAGGAGGCAGGTAGCTGGGTCCAGGAGGAGGCAGAAGGTCATACACAGGAGGAGGCAGGTATCTGGGTCCAGGGGCAGGCAGAAGGTCATGCACAGGAGGAGGCAGGTAGCTGGGTCCAGGAGGAGGCAGAAGGTCATACACAGGAGGAGGCAGGTATCTGGGTCCAGGGGCAGGCAGAAGGTCATGCACAGGAGGAGGCAGGTATCTGGGTCCAGGAGGAGGCAGAAGGTCATACACAGGAGGAGGCAGGTAGCTGGGTCCAGGGGCAGGCAGAAGGTCATACACAGGAGGAGGCAGGTATCTGGGTCCAGGAGGAGGCAGAAGGTCATACACAGGAGGAGGCAGGTAGCTGGGTCCAGGGGCAGGCAGAAGGTCATACACAGGAGGAGGCAGGTAGCTAGGTCCAGGGGCAGGCAGAAGGTCATACACAGGGGTCCAAAGGCAACAGTACAGGCAAGGAGAAGGCCAGTAACATCATCTGGGAGATCAGGCAATCGGTTGATAACAGGGAATATGATAGGCTAAAGAACAGGCAGGGAATAGGCAAAAGGCGTTGTTAGTGAGGCAGAAACTATCAAACACGGGAGGATTAAATTACAGGAAACCAGCACTCCGAATAGAAGTGCGTCACAAAACCAACCTCAGTGATTGGGTGCAAAGAACTGAACTAAATAGTGTGTGATAATGGCATACAGGTGTGTGAACAGGTGATCTGGGATCTGGAGATGCGTTCAGGGGATCTATGCGTTTGAGAGTGTGACCTGGAAGCAGATGTTACACTGTGTGTAACATGATTTTAAATGACTACCTCATCTCTGTACCCCACACATACAATTATCAGTAAGGTCCCTCAGTCGAGCAGGGAATTTCAAACAGATTCAACCCCAAAGACAAGGGAGGTTTTCCAATGCCCTGCAAAGAAGGGCACCTATTGGTACACTGTAGATGAGAAAAATATTTTAAAGCAGACATTAAATATCCCTTTGAGCATGGTGAAGTATTTAATTTCACTTTGGATGGTGTTTTCAATACACCCAGTCGTTACAAATATACAGGTGTCCTTCCTACCTCAGTTGTCGGAGCGAAATGAAACCACTCAGGGTAAGGCCAATGGTGACTTTAAAACATAGTTCTCATATCACAACCATGAAACAGAGAAATGAAACCACTCAGGGTAAGGCCAATGGTGACTTTAAAACATAGTTCTCATAGCACAACCATGAAACAGAGGGTGGATCAACAATATTCAAGTTACTCCACAATACTAACCTAAATGACAGTGAAAAGAAGGAAGCCTGTACAGAATAAAAATATTCCAAATCATGCATCCTATTTGCAACAAGACACTATACTATTAAAAAAAGGTGGCTAAGAAATTAACTGTCTTGAATACAAAGTGTTATGTTTGGGGCAAATCCAATAGAACACATTTTTAAAAACAGCTGTAATCACTGCCAAATGTTATTCTAACATGTGTTGACTCTGTATTTCATTTTCAATAAATTTGCAAACATTTCTAAAAACATGTTTTCACTTTGTCATTATGGGGGATTGTGATGTCATTATGTGGTATTGTGATGTCATTATGGGGGATTGTGATGTCATTATGGGGTATTGTGTATAGATGGGTGAAAAATAAATATTTAATCCATTTTGAATTCAGGCTGCAAGACAACAACATTTTTAGCTTAGGCTATAAAAACATGACGTTATGTTTCCTCTGGTCCAGATGCGATCAGAGCGCATAGGTTTCACCAGGTTACCTGCTGCTGTGGTTGTTATCAGTAGGCTACAGCTGATCAGACTGAAGCACACACTCATATGACTTGAAAAGCAGAAATCTCTTTAGCCACACTGCTCCTCAGACTCTCCTTCATATCTCGTTGTGGGAATAGGGCCATAGACTTCTTCTTTCCTCACTAATCTCTCCAGCCATCTTCTCTCTCCCATTGTTCAGGCTAGCCAGGTGGTGGCACGAGACCAGGTTTCAGGGAGGGAGGAGAGAGGGAGGGAGGAAGGGTGGAAGGGAGTCATGTGTTGCCCAGACCTGGCTATTCATAATCATTTTCTAACACTTTACCTGGGCTTGATTGAGGTTGCAATGGAGACAAAAGAATACTCACAAAAATCTGCCACTCCAGGCAGGCTAAAACAAACCCCGCCCATCTGCCACTCCAGACAGGCTAAAACAAACCCCGCCCAACTGCCACTCCAGACAGGCTAAAACAAACCCCGCGCATCTGGCACTCCAGCTAGGCTAAAACAAACCCCGCCCATCTGGCACTCCAGCTAGGCTAAAACAAACCCCGCCCATCTGGCACTCCAGACAGGCTAAAACAAACCCCGCCCATCTGGCACTCCAGCTAGGCTAAAACAAACCCCGCCCATCTGGCACTCCAGACAGGCTAAAACAAACCCCGCCCATCTGTCACTCCAGCTAGGCTAAAACAAACACTGAAAGTTTTTTAATATTTCTAATAGTATTTGAACCCAGGTCTGGTGTTGTTTTCCCTGTGGCAGTGTTCGTACTCTTCCTTCCGTTCTCAGGCCTATACATAGGGCCTGGGGTCAGCAAGGGTACAGGTTATCTGGGATAGGGTCTGGGGTCAGCAAGGGTACAGGGTATCTGGGATAGGGTCTGGGGTCAGCAAGGGTACAATTTCTCTTGTAGTGGAATTATAGTAATCAATTCAGAGTCTTTTAGATTTCTTTAAAACAATCAAACTTTATTATTTAATTACTGCAGTAATGAAGCCGGTCGGTAATCACCCCTGGAGGTTATCACTGAGAACTCAACCAGCTGGTTTGAGCCACAGCATTTTATATCACCCCTGGAGGTGATCACTGAGAACTCAACCAGCTGGTTTGAGCCACAGCATTTTATATCACTCCTGGAGGTTATCACTGAGAACTTAACCAGCTGGTTTGAGCCACAGCATTTTATATCACTCCTGGAGGTTATCACTGAGAACTCAACCAGCTGGTTTGAGCCACAGCATTTTATATCAATCCTGGAGGTTATCACTGAGAACTCAACCAGCTGGTTTGAGCCACAGCATTTTATATCACCCCTGGGGGTGATTACTGAGAACTCAACGAGCTGGTTTGAGCCACAGCATTTTATATCACCCCTGGGGGTGATTACTGAGAACTCAACGAGCTGGTTTGAGCCACAGCATTTTATATCACCCCTGGGGGTGATTACTGAGAACTCAACGAGCTGGTTTGAGCCACAGCATTTTATATCACTCCTGGAGGTTATCACTGAGAACTCAACGAGCTGGTTTGAGCCACAGCATTTTATAGCAAAGTCCATCCTCCTGGATGTTCATGACAAACAACAGATGTATGGAATGGGTCTCAAGGTTACTAATAATTCACAGCAAATAGTATCTGCTGTAAATACTTTCCTCATTGTGTAGAGACCAGGGTCTGGCCCCCCAACTCCATACTGGAGCCATCTCCCCCTGGTACCCCAGTACAGAAACATTAACCCATGCTATGGAATGACGTATCACCCAAATACATTCTAAATCTTCCAGAGGCCCATCCTCAGTAGAACACACACAGATGAGCATTCTAACACCCCTTTATTTTGTTGCATAAAACAACCATTTGATGCAATAACAGCATTATAACATAATCTTGTATTTTCCACCATACTCTGTAATGAAACAAAACATAAAAAAAAGAGTTTTGGGGATCAACCAGAAGCAGAGAGAGTGAAAATAAGGCCACATGAACTTCCCCTTTAATATGGGATGGGATGATTCATTTGTGCGGGACTTTGGATCATGAATTATGATGCATAATAAAAAATGAGTGTTGTTTACATAAAGGGAAACAGGTAGAATATAACTACTTCTGACTCAACATAACAGCCCTTATTAAGGTATATCTTTACCTCAGATCAGACATAAAACATGACATTCTGGTAGTATATAAACTTGTTTCAAATGTACAGTAGGTAAACAGGTTGATATTAAAGTAACTGCCCAGTGTTTACAGATTTCTTAGAAATATGACCTACAATGAATCAAAATCAGAGTGAAATAGTTTTACTTCCAAATGTTCTTTATTAAGTATGTTAAAAAGGAGTTATTCTATGTTTGAATGGTGTGCAAGTACTCCAATAGCAGAATGATGTGGCCGTATACCAGTCATTACAAATATTCACGCAAGAAGACCGCTGATTGGCCAGCTCATCCTCCTCTAGACCGCTGATTGGCCAGCTCGTCCTCCTCTAGACCGCTGATTGGCCAGCTCGTCCTCCTCTAGACCGCTGATTGGCCAGCTCGTCCTCCTCTAGACCGCTGATTGGCCAGCTCGTCCTCCTCTAGACCGCTGATTGGCCAGCTCGTCCTCCTCTAGACCGCTAATTTGGCCAGCTCGTCCTCCTCTAGACCGCTGATTGGCCAGCTCGTCCTCCTCTAGACCGCTGATTGGCCAGCTCGTCCTCCTCTAGACCGCTGATTGGCCAGCTCGTCCTCCTCTAGACCGCTGATTGGCCAGCTCGTCCTCCTCTAGACCGCTGATTTGGCCAGCTCGTCCTCCTCTAGACCGCTGATTGGCCAGCTCGTCCTCCCATGTAGTATTGCTTCTTACTGATTGAGGAAATAGCAGGGTTCGATACTGCGACCAAAACAGTCTGTGTTGTCAGTGCGACACACATTTTGAATTGGTCACAAGGGTGCCAGTGACATCATTTCTCGTCGCGTTAGTTTTTGTATCGCAATTTGCTTTTACTCTTTTTATTATCATGATTTATTCAATCCGGAATGTGCAATTGACCAACAAAGGTTGTTTCTGAAAAGGAAACAACGGCATGTGAATGGGTGTACAGTTTGTGTAGGGCCTATGTCTACCACTTTGTGTATCTGTTCGTGATGATAATGATAGGCTAACCGGTGTGGTCTACCGCAGAGTGTATCCATTAGTGATGATATCACAATACCCCATAATGACATCACAATACCCCATAATAATGACAAAGCAAACAGGTTTTTAGAAACATTTACTCATATTTATAAATCTGAAAACCCCACAAAAAAAGCTTAACAACCCCATTACATTTTCCCCCAAAGTTTAGAAGACAAAAGCTAAAAAACGAAATATTAATTTGATGGTTTTATTATAGTTTGTTTTTCTGTTAAAGATAGTTTTAGTATTTTTATTTCAGTTTACAAAATTATTTTTCCAAATGTAGTTTTTATTTTAGTTTCAGTTTTCGTTTACTATAATAACCTTAAAGTGGGGTGTGGCCAGTTTCTGTCATGGACAGTGTTTGTGTCCATAGAAACAGATGTGGGTGTGGCCAGTTTGTGTCATGGACAGTGCTTGTGTCCATAGAAACAGACGTGGGTGTGGCCAGTTTCTGTCATGGACAGTGCTTGTGTCCATAAAAACAGACGTGGGTGTGGCCAGTTTGTGTCATGGACAGTGCTTGTGTCCATAAAAACAGACGTGGGTGTGGCCAGTTTGTGTCATGGACAGTGCTTGTACCCATAGAAACATACCTAGTCTATGTATGAACGTTTACAATGTAGGTGCACGGGTAAAGATACATTTTGGAGAATCAAGGTGACAGACATTGACACATTCAATACCGCCTTGCACACTCTGGCCTGCATCTAGCTGATCTAGGGTGTAATCATTAGTCCAACAGTTGCAAACGAAAGTTTCTATTTTAATAAATGTAGGTATGTTTATCCACGTTTCGTTGAGTTTGCTTCTTATTTAAGAAACATTTTTCAATAGGAACTGTGGAATGAATACACCCCCAATCACACACAAACAGAGTTGACTTTCATAGCAGCCACAAATAAACAGCATGATCACTTTTATCGCTCTACACACTCTCCTCTTCTCACCTTTTCCCTTCGCTTGTGAACTTCAGTGGAGAACACATTAGCTGTCTGTGACCAGGCTAAAAACTGTGGCAGAGCTTGTAAACTATTACGGACTACAAAGGGAAGCCCAGCCGCGATCTGCCCAGTGATGTGAGCCTACCAGACAAGCTAAATTACTTCTATGAGGGCTTCGAGGCAAGCAACACTGAAGCATGCATGAGAGCACCAGCTGTTCTGGAACAATCACACTCTAGCCGATGTGAGTAAGACCTTTAAACAGGTCAAAATTCACGAGGCCGCAGTGCCGGACTGATTACCAGGACGTATACTCAGATCATGTGCTGACCAACTGGCAAGTGTTTTCACAATCATTTTCTATCTGTCCCTGACCAAGTCTGTAATGTTGCACAGATTAATTTTAACAAGGCACACGTGTTAATTGAAATACTTGATGAATACCTGCTCCAGAGGGCTCAAGACCGGATTCAAAATGGTCAGTAATCTGTTTGTCAACTTGGCTTTCGAAGACCTTAGAAAGGCAGAGTAGAATAGATATCGGTCTGTAACAGTATGGATGGATTTATCGGTGGTGACAGTGTTTCCTAGCCTCAGTGCAGTGAGCAGCTGGGAGGAGGTGCTCTTATTCTCCATGAACTTTACAGTTTCCCAGAACCCTTTGGAGTTTGTGCTACAGGTTGCAAATTTCTGAAAAAGCTAGCCTTTGCTTTCCTAACTGCCTGTGTATATTGGTTCCTAACCTCCCTGAAAAGTTGCATATCGCAGGGGCTCTTCAATGCTAAAGCAGTACGCCACTCTTGGAGTGAACCAAGAGCTATATCTGTTCCTGGTTCTACATTTTTTTTAATTGGGCATGCGTATTTAAGATGGTGAGGTTAGCACTTTTAATGAATACCCAGGCATCCTCTTCTGACGGAATGAGGTCAATATCCTTCCAGGATACCCGGGCCAGGTCGTTTAGAAAGGTCTGCTCGCTGAAGTGTTTTAGGGAGCGTTTGACAGTGATGAGGGCCTCAGACCTGGATAGTATGAAGTAACTTTGCAGGCTATCTCTGCAGTAGATTGCAACTCCGCCCGCTTTGGCAGTTCTATCTTGTTGGAAAATGTTATAGTTAGGGATGTACATTTCAGCGTTTTTGGTGGTCTTCCTATGCCAGGATTCAGACACAGCTAGGACATCCGGTTTGGCAGAGTGTGCTAAAGCAGTGAATAAAACAAACTTTGGGAGGAGGCTTCTAGTATTAACATGCATGAAACCAAGGCTTTTACGCCTACAGAAGTCAACAAATGAGAGTGCCTGGGGAATGGGAGTGGAGCTAGGCACTGCAGGGCCTGGATTAACCTCTACATCACCAGAGGAACAGAGGAGGAGTAGGATAAGGGTACGGCTAAAGGCTATAAGAACTGGTCGTCTAGCACGTTCAGAACAGAGAGTAAAAGGAGCAGGTTTCTGGGCGAGGTAGAATAGATTCAAGGTATGTACAGACCAGGGTATGGTAGGAGTGGAGGTAATCCTAGGCATTAAGTGACAATGAGATAGGTATTGTTTCTAGAGATAGCATTTAAAGCAGGTGAGGTCACCGCATGTGTGGGAGGTGGAACAAAAGGGGTAGCTAAGGCATATTGAACAGGGCTAGAGGCTCTAAAGTGAAACAAAACAATCACTAACCAAAACAGCAATGGACAAGGCATATTGACATTAGGGAGAGGCATGCGTAGCCGAGTGATCATGGGGTCTAGTGAGTAGCTAGGCGGGCTGGAGACACGGTGATTCAGACAGCTAGCGGGCCGGGGCTAGCAGGCTAGCAGAAGGGCCTCGACGGAGGAGTCAGTTGAAGCCCCCTCGGGCAGTTACGTCAGCAGACCAGTCGTGATGGATCGGCAGGGCCCAGTGTATTAAAAGGGTCCAGGCCAATTGGCAAAATAGATATTGTAGCCCAATAAAATTGGCTGATGGACCTCTTCAGCCAGCAGTCCGATATGCTCTAGACAGCTAGCGTTCCGTGGCTAGCAGATGGGCATTCAGGGGACGTCGCGACGGAGGAGCCTGTTGAGAACCCCCTCGGGCGGAGGGGGTTCTCAACATAGATAATAGAGAATCACCATCACAATTCTCTCTCTTTTCCACCACTGTACTCTATATATGAGAGTTGTTAGTCAACAGATGTTTCAAAATTAATCAAGTATAGAGGAGCCCTGGTGGGAAACATGCTGAGGTTTGGAGAAAAACACGATGTCATTTCATGTCAATCTCTTTTCTCCTGCTTTCTCTCTCCCTCTCTTTCTCTGGCTTCCAGGTGGATGTCTTAAAGCATGAATAACCTGGGACCTCCGATGAGGCAAGCCAAGTGAGTAACACACACAGGTCCTAGGGGCCTCTCTCTCTCTCTCTCTCTCTCTCTCTCTCTCTCCAAAGGCCCTCCCACACTTCACCTCCCTCTCTCTCCAAGTCCCCTCCCACACTTCCCCCCTCTCTCTCCAAGTCCCCTCCCACACTTCCCCTCTCTCTCTCCAAGTCCCCTCCCACACTTCCCCTCTCTCTCTCCAAGTTCCCTCCCACACTTCCCCCCCTCTCTCTCTGGGCCATCTGGTCAGTATTTCAGACTGTCTTCCAGTGCTGTCCATTCTGCTAGCTGGGACACTCTCTCACTGTATCAGACTGATTAGGAATAGATAGTGTTTGTAGCACATTGTGACACTGATATTAGGAAGAGCTGGAGAAAAAAGAGATGAAGGGCAGACAACGTAACCCTGGTAACTCCTCCTCCTCATCCTCCTTCTGCTCTTCCTCTCTCTGCAGTGGGGTGGCCAGATCTGACAGCAAGATGGGCGCCAAGGCGCTATACGGTAAGATATGGACTGGAGCATGTTTGTGTGCACGTGTGTTTATGCTAAGATATGGAGGGGTTTACTACGCCGTGTGTGTGTGTGTGTGTGTGTGTGTGTGTGTGTGTGAACTGCAGTGTTTCATGATAAGTGTATTTATACTATAGTTACTCATCGGCATGTGATCTTACCTGTGGCCTTAGCATTAATATGAGAATATGAGTCAACTACCTGGTAAGGGTTTGGTTTGGAACAGATTCTAGAAATGTCCTTTCATTTATTATTAAGTATTTATAAGATTACTGATTGTTAATGATTTAAATTGCCGCCCAAAAAAATCTCCATAAAAACTGTGTAAATGTACAGATCTACCCAGCATTGTTGAGTGGAATCATAAGAATGGTCCATCCACTAACTAGATAACTGTCAGGAAGCCCTGGCTGTTCTACCAGACCAGACCAGACCTGAACTGTCAGGAAGCCCTGGCTGTTCTATCAGACCAGACCAGACCAGACCTGAACTGTCAGGAAGCCCTGGCTGTTCTATCAGACCAGACCAGACCAGATCTGAACTGTCAGGAAGCCCTGGCTGTTCTATCAGACCAGACCAGACCAGATCTGAACTGTCAGGAAGCCCTGGCTGTTCTATCAGATCAGACCAGACCAGACCTGAACTGTCAGGAAGCCCTGGCTGTTCTATCAGACCAGACCAGACCAGATCTGAACTGTCAGGAAGCCCTGGCTGTTCTATCAGATCAGACCAGACCAGACCTGAACAGTCAGGAAGCCCTGGCAGTGCATCTCAGTGCTAGAGGCGTCACTACAGACCCTGGTTCAATTCTAGGATGTATCACAACCATCCATGATTGGGAGTCCCAAAGGGCGGGGCACAATTGGCCCAGCGTCGTCCGGGTTTGGCCGGGGTTGTAAATAAGAATTTGTTCTTAACTGACTTTCCAAATCGTGTCCAATCATTTGAAGTCATGACAGATTGATCAAGAATGATCAATAGAAACAGGATGCCCCTGACCTTAATTTAGAGTCTCATAGCAAAAGGGTCTGAGTACTTCTTCTGTTTTTAGTTTTTATACATTTGCAAAAATGTCTAAAAACGTGTTTTCACTTTGTCATCGTGGGGTATTGTGATGTCATTATGGGGTATTGTGATGTCATCGTGGGGTATTGTGATGTCATTATGGGGTATTGTGATGTCATCGTGGGGGTATTGTGTGTAGATTGATGAGGGAAAAAATGTAATTTAATACATTTTAGAATAAGGCCGTAATGTGTCCAGGTGTATGAATACTTTCTGAATGCTCTGTATACAAATCAATTATAAATATATTTCTGTATATCTACAGAAATAGGACAGATCCTGCTTGTTGCCTGTGTTTGTTTAATAGCCTACTGATTCCCTGAGCACCAACAACCACAACATGTCGGATTAAACAATTTCACAAATTCGTCTGTTTCTAATCTTTGCTTGTAACCACGGTTTATTCCCCCTCTCATTAGACCAGCCTCTCTGGGATTACCTATAATGTATTTAGTGTTGTTTACACTGTTCCGTTATAATATTGTAATGCAACAGCACCTGTTGGTCACATCGTACTGTAGGACACGCAGCTCTCACTCCTATACACTTCCTCTTCTGCTTCTACTTCTTAATGTTATTATGGGCATCGTTATAATTCACAGTCATGTCGTTATCATTATGTTTAGTATAGTATCCTTGTATAACCAGCTGTAGGCCTAAGAGTGCTTCCTGTGTAGCTTCTCTTACTACAGTAACTTAGGCTTATATTTCAATATATACAGTAGGCTACTGCATTAATCATTCATTCATGTCATCACACAACATACCAGTCCTTCATGTCATCACACAGCATACCAGTAATTCATGCCATCACACAGCATACCAGTGATTCATGCCATCACACAGCATACAGGTGATTCATGCCATCACACAGCATACCAGTCATTCATGTCATCACACAGCATACCAGTAATTCATGCCATCACACAGCATACCAGTGATTCATGCCATCACACAGCATACCAGTCATTCATGTCATCACACAGCATACCAGTCCTTCATGTCATCACACAGCATACCAGTCATTCATGCCATCACACAGCATACCAGTGATTCATGCCATCACACAGCATACCAGTGATTCATGTCATCACACAGCATACCAGTCATTCATGGCATCACACAGCATACCAGTGATTCAAGTCATCACACAGCATACCAGTGATTCATGTCATCACACAGCATACCAGTGATTCATGTCATCACACAGCATACCAGTGATTCATGCCATCACACAGCATACCAGTGATTCATGCCATCACACAGCATACCAGTCATTCATGTCATCACACAGCATACCAGTCATTCATGCCATCACACAGCATACCAGTGATTCATGTCATCACACAGCATACCAGTCATTCATGTCATCACACAGCATACCAGTGATTCATGTCATCACACAGCATACCAGTGATTCATGTCATCACACAGCATACCAGTGATTCATGTCACCACACAGCATACCAGTGATTCATGCCATCACACAGCATACCAGTGATTCATGCCATCACACAGCATACCAGTCATTCATGTCATCACACAGCATACCAGTCATTCATGCCATCACACAGCATACCAGTGATTCATGTCATCACACAGCATACCAGTGATTCATGTCATCACACAGCATACCAGTGATTCATGCCATCACACAGCATACCAGTGATTCATGTCATCACACAGCATACCAGTCATTCATGTCATCACACAGCATACCAGTCATTCATGTCATCACACAGCATACCAGTCATTCATGCCATCACACAGCATACCAGTGATTCATGTCATCACACAGCATACCAGTCATTCATGGCATCACACAGCATACAGGTGATTCATGTCATCACACAGCATACCAGTGATTCAAGTCATCACACAGCATACCAGTGATTCATGTCATCACACAGCATACCAGTGATTCATGCCATCACACAGCATACCAGTGATTCATGCCATCACACAGCATACCAGTCATTCATGTCATCACACAGCATACCAGTCATTCATGTCATCACACAGCATACCAGTCATTCATGTCATCACACAGCATACCAGTGATTCATGTCATCACACAGCATACCAGTCATTCATGTCATCACACAGCATACCAGTCATTCATGTCATCACACAGCATACCAGTCATTCATGTCATCACACAGCATACCAGTGATTCATGTCATCACACAGCATACCAGTGATTCATGAGTTGAAATGCAATCAAAGCATTTTAGTTTTAAAAAAATGAAATAACAAAATGAGGTCTTGAATTCTTTTCATAACTAATAAATAAACCAGGCATTGGAGTCACGGTTGCGTGCTACTTTTTTTCTGTATTATAGGATTTACAATAAAAACAATGCTTATTATTTATTTATTTTCGCTGTTCCAAACGGTCCCGGGGGGAAAAGACTGTGATTTAACATCTGTTTGTCGTAACGCGGAGGAGCTCTGGTCTCTTGGTCTACAGTTTTATCCACCACGAGTTACGGACTTCCCCTTTCCCGTCTGAGCAACCAGTAAACATCCCCCGTTTTGACTTTCTTTTTCTTGTCCTCCTCATCCATTTTTCTATCACAGGTTAGAGTGTTGGAGTTTGTTATAACAAATTTATTGATGTGATTATATGCTATAGAAACTAACATTAACCCTGTACCAGTACCCCCTGTATATAGCCTCCACATTGACTCTGTACTGGTACCCCCTGTATATAGCCTCCACATTGACTCTGTACCGGTACCCCCTGTATATAGCCTCCACATTGACTCTGTACCGGTAACCCCTGTATATAGCCTCCACATTGACTCTGTACCGGTAACCCCTGTATATAGCCTCCACATTGACTCTGTACCGGTAACCCCTGTATATAGCCTCCACATTGACTCTGTACCGGTACCCCCTGTATATAGCCTCCACATTGACTCTGTACCAGTACCCCCTGTATATAGCCTCCACATTGACTCTGTACCGGTACCCCCTGTATGAAGCCTCCACATTGACTCTGTACCGGTACACCCTGTATATAGCCTCCACATTGACTCTGTACCGGTACCCCCTGTATATAGCCTCCACATTGACTCTGTACCGGTACCCCCTCTATATAGCCTCCACACTGACTCTGTACCGGTACCCCCTGTATATAGCCTCCACATTGACTCTGTACCGGTACCCCCTGTATATAGCCTCCACATTGACTCTGTACCGTAATACCCTGTATATAGCCTCCACATTGACTCTGTACCATAATACCCTGTATATAGCCTCCACATTGACTCTGTACCGGTACCCCCTGTATATAGCCTCCACATTGACTCTGTACCGGTACCCCCTGTATATAGCCTCCACATTGACTCTGTACCGGTACCCCCTGTATATAGCCTCCACATTGACTCTGTACCAGTACCCCCTGTATATAGCCTCCACATTGACTCTGTACCGGTACCCCCTGTATGAAGCCTCCACATTGACTCTGTACCGGTACACCCTGTATATAGCCTCCACATTGACTCTGTACCGGTACCCCCTGTATATAGCCTCCACATTGACTCTGTACCGGTACCCCCTCTATATAGCCTCCACACTGACTCTGTACCGGTACCCCCTGTATATAGCCTCCACATTGACTCTGTACCGGTACCCCCTGTATATAGCCTCCACATTGACTCTGTACCGTAATACCCTGTATATAGCCTCCACATTGACTCTGTACCATAATACCCTGTATATAGCCTCCACATTGACTCTGTACCGGTACCCCCTGTATATAGCCTCCACATTGACTCTGTACCGGTACCCCCTGTATATAGCCTCCACATTGACTCTGTACCGTAATACCCTGTATATAGCCTCCACGTTGACTTTGTACCAGTACCCCCTGTATATAGCCTCCACATTGACTCTGTACCGTAATACCCTGTATATAGCCTCCACATTCACTCTGTACCAGTACTCCCTGTATATAGCCTCCACATTGACTCTGTACCGGTACCCCCTGTATATAGCCTCCACATTGACTCTGTACCGTAACACCCTGTATAAAGCCTCCACATTGACTCTGTATCGTAACACCCTGTATAAAGCCTCGCTATTGTTATTTTACTGCTGCTTTTTAATTATTTGTTACTTTAATTTTCTATTTTCTATTTTTTACTTGTGTATTTTTAACTTATGTCTTTTTTATTTTTTAAAGCTTGTTGGTTAAAACCTGTTAAGGATATGGCAGACATACGCCCCCTTTGGAGAGATTGGGTACCCCTAGTAAACTGGAAAAAAAATCTGTCAAAAATTGCTAATATATGCAAATAAAAATTATTATTGGATAGAAAACACTCTAAAGATTCTAAAACCGTTGGAATTATGTCTGTAAGTATAGCAGAACTCACAGGGCAGGCATTCTTCCAAACTAGTTTTTGTGGCCATGAAAGTTGGAGCAACTTTGACGTCATGGCCCCCACCCTTCCCAACCAGCTATGATTCTGGGGACACTTTCCATCTCTTCCGCTAGATGTCCTCTTTCATTAGAGCTTCAAATCGTTCAAATCCCGCGAGAATTGACCCTATGGGAGTGAAATTAGTGCGTGCTACGAGAGAATAGGCTGTGCGTATGGGCGCGAATTGGTCCCAGCCATTCCTTTGTTTCCAGCACTCAAGAGAAGGGCAGACGATGGCCGATTGAATTGAAGTTTGTTTTGCACGTCTAAAACATCATAAAGCTTGCTTCTGCACTTAGTTTGACCTGTTTAGTCGACATACAGTGCCTTGTGAAAGTATTCGGCCCCCTTGAACTTTGCGACCTTTTGCCACATTTCAGGCTTCAAACATAAAGATATAAAACTGTATTTTTTTGTGAAGAATCAACAACAAGTGGGACACAATCATGAAGTGGAACGACATTTATTGGATATTTCAAACTTTTTTAACAAATCAAAAACTGAAAAATTGTCCGTGCAAAATTATTCAGCCCCCTTAAGTTAATACTTTGTAGCGCCACCTTTTGCTGCGATTACAGCTGTAAGTCACTTGGGGTATGTCTATATCAGTTTTGCACATCGAGAGTCTGACATTTTTTCCCATTCCTCCTTGCAAAACAGCTCGAGCTCAGTGAGGTTGGATGGAGAGCATTTGTGAACAGCAGTTTTCAGTTCTTTCCACAGATTCTCGATTGGATTCAGGTCTGGACTTTGACTTGGCCATTCTAACACCTGGATATGTTTATTTTTGAACCATTCCATTGTAGATTTTGCTTTATGTTTTGGATCATTGTCTTGTTGGAAGACAAATCTCCGTCCCAGTCTCAGGTCTTTTGCAGACTCCATCAGGTTTTCTTCCAGAATGGTCCTGTATTTGGCTCCATCCATCTTCCCATCAATTTTAACCATCTTCCCTGTCCCTGCTGAAGAAAAGCAGGCCCAAACCATGATGCTGCCACCACCATGTTTGACAGTGGAGATGGTGTGTTCAGGGTGATGAGCTGTGTTGCTTTTACGCCAAACATAACGTTTTGCATTGTTGCCAAAAAGTTCAATTTTGGTTTCATCTGACCAGAGCACCTTCTTCCACATGTTTGGTGTGTCTCCCAGGTGGCTTGTGGCAAACTTTAAACGACACTTTTTATGGATATCTTTAAGAAATGGCTTTCTTCTTGCCACTCTTCCATAAAGGCCAGATTTGTGCAATATATGACTGATTGTTGTCCTATGGACAGAGTCTCCCACCTCAGCTGTAGATCTCTGCAGTTCATCCAGAGTGATCGTGGGCCTCTTGGCTGCATCTTTGATCAGTCTTCTCCTTGTATGAGCTGAAAGTTTAGAGGGACGGCCAGGTCTTGGTAGATTTGCAGTGGTCTGATACTCCTTCCATTTCAATATTATTGCTTGCACAGTGCTCCTTGGGATGTTTAAAGCTTGGGAAATATTTTTGTATCCAAATCCGGCTTTAAACTTCTTCACAACAGTATCTCGGACCTGCCTGGTGTGTTCCTTGTTCTTCATGATGCTCTCTGCGCTTTTAACGGACCTCTGAGACTATCACAGTGCAGGTGCATTTATACGGAGACTTGATTACACACAGGTGGATTGTATTTATCATCATTAGTCATTTAGGTCAACATTGGATCATTCAGAGATCCTCACTGAACTTCTGGAGAGAGTTTGCTGCACTGAAAGTAAAGGGGCTGAATAATTTTGCACGCCCAATCTTTCAGTCTTTGATTTGTTAAAAAAGTTTGAAATATCCAATAAATGTCGTTCCACTTCATGATTGTGTCCCACTTGTTGTTGATTCCTCACAAAAAACTACAGTTTTATATCTTTATGTTTGAAGCCTGAAATGTGGCAAAAGGTCGCAAAGTTCAAGGGGGCCGAATACTTTCGCAAGGCACTGTATAATGTGTAATTTTGAAGTTTTGATGCGCAACTTATCCGGACGAGAGGACGTTTTGGGTGCATTTCAGCTGATGTTATTAGCAGTAGCTAATACAAAGACGCAAGACTTGAAACCAAACGATGTATTGGGTAAGTATGAAGCCTTCCAGAACATTCTGAACGAAGACCATCGAAGGTAAGGGAATATTTATGCTTAAATCTGTGTTTCTGTTGACTCCAACATTACGTGGAAATGTAGCTTGGAACTGAGCGCTGTCTCAGCATATGGAATAGTGTGCGATTTCTGTAACGTTAAAAATAAATCTAACACAGCGGTTGCATAAAGAATCAGTGTATCTTTCTAACTATATGTAGAACATGTATATTTAGTCAAAGTTTATGATGTCTATTTACGTTATCTTGCCGCGCTACATAGATTTCCTGCGGGCATTTTTGAGTAATTTCTGAAGGTGAACTCACTGTAATTGGACATTTATGGATATAAATGGCATATTATTGAAAAAAAAAAAATATGTACTGTGTAATATGTCATATTACTGTCATCTGATGAAGATTTTCAAAAGGTTAGTGAGCGATTTATTTTTTAATCCTGCGTTTGTTGATTGCATGTTTTGGCTATTGGAATGAGCTGTGTCTGGTGGTGGTTTTACATATATATGTGCTATGTTTTCGCCGTAAAACATTTTAGAAATCTGATGGCTAGATGAACAAGATGTTTATCTTTCATTTGAGCTATTGGACTTGTTAATGTGTGGAGGTTAAATATTTTTAAGAATATTTTTGCGTTCCATGCGCCACCGTTTCAGCTGAACGTGGGAGGGTTGATTCCCAATTGGGAACCAGTATCGTAGACAGGTTAAGGGCTTATAAGAAAGCAGTTCATGGGAAGGTTGTATTCGGCACATGTGACAAATAACATTTAAGTTTATTTGATTTGATTTTGTAAGTCAGGCCCTATTGGGGACATGTGCATGCAATGCAAAAAGATTGAGAGAATAGGGAGTGTTTTTCCTAAACGAATAAAGGATTTTGGTAACAGAACTTTTCTGTTTGAAATTACTGTGATTATGTTGCACCTTCAGCAACTTGGACAGAGAGAGACAGCACTATACACAATGCAGTGGTCTCTGTAGCAGGGAGGAGAGAGAGACAACACTAAACACTGTGGTGGTCTCTGTAGCAGGGAGGAGAGACAGCACTATAAACACTGTGGTGGTCTCTGTAGCAGGGAGGAGAGAGAGACAGCACTATACACACTGTGGTGGTCTCTGTAGCAGGGAGGAGAGACAACACTATAAACACTGTGGTGGTCTCTGTAGCAGGGAGGAGAGAGAGACAGCACTATACACACTGTGGTGGTCTCTGTAGCAGGGAGGAGAGAGAGACAGCACTATAAACACTGTGGTGGTCTCTGTAGCAGGGAGGAGAGAGAGACAGCACTATACACACTGTGGTGGTCTCTGTAGCAGGGAGGAGAGACAGCACTATAAACACTGTGGTGGTCTCTGTAGCAGGGAGGAGAGACAGCACTATAAACACTGTGGTGGTCTCTGTAGCAGGGAGGAGAGAGAGACAACACTAAACACTGTGGTGGTCTCTGTAGCAGGGAGGAGAGAGAGACAACACTAAACACTGTGGTGGTCTGTAGCAGGGAGGAGAGAGAGACAACACTATACACACTGTGGTGGTCTCTGTAGCAGGGAGGAGAGAGAGACAACACTATACACACTGTGGTGGTCTCTGTAGCAGGGAGGAGAGAGAGACAGCACTATAAACACTGTGGTGGTCTCTGTAGCAGGGAGGAGAGAGAGACAGCACTATAAACACTGTGGTGGTCTCTGTAGCAGGGAGGAGAGACAGCACTATAAACACTGTGGTGGTCTCTGTAGCAGGGAGGAGAGAGAGACAGCACTATAAACACTGTGGTGGTCTCTGTAGCAGGGAGGAGAGAGAGACAACACTATACACACTGTGGTGGTCTCTGTAGCAGGGAGGAGAGAGAGACAACACTATACACACTGTGGTGGTCTCTGTAGCAGGGAGGAGAGAGAGACAGCACTATAAACACTGTGGTGGTCTCTGTAGCAGGGAGGAGAGAGAGACAACACTATAAACACTGTGGTGGTCTCTGTAGCAGGGAGGAGAGAGAGACAACACTAAACACTGTGGTGGTCTCTGTAGCAGGGAGGAGAGAGAGACAACACTATACACACTGTGGTGGTCTCTGTAGCAGGGAGGAGAGAGAGACAACACTATAAACACTGTGGTGGTCTCTGTAGCAGGGAGGAGAGAGAGACAGCACTATAAACACTGTGGTGGTCTCTGTAGCAGGGAGGAGAGAGAGACAACACTATAAACACTGTGGTGGTCTCTGTAGCAGGGAGGAGAGAGAGACAGCACTATAAACACTGTGGTGGTCTCTGTAGCAGGGAGGAGAGAGAGACAACACTATACACACTGTGGTGGTCTCTGTAGCAGGGAGGAGAGACAGCACTATAAACACTGTGGTGGTCTCTGCAGCAGGGAGGAGAGAGAGACAACACTATACACACTGTGGTGGTCTCTGTAGCAGGGAGGAGAGACAGCACTATACACACTGTGGTGGTCTCTGTAGCAGGGAGGAGAGAGAGACAGCACTATAAACACTGTGGTGGTCTCTGTAGCAGGGAGGAGAGAGAGACAACACTATAAACACTGTGGTGGTCTCTGTAGCAGGGAGGAGAGAGAGACAACACTAAACACTGTGGTGGTCTCTGTAGCAGGGAGGAGAGAGAGACAACACTATAAACACTGTGGTGGTCTCTGTAGCAGGGAGGAGAGAGAGACAACACTATAAACACTGTGGTGGTCTCTGTAGCAGGGAGGAGAGAGAGACAACACTATAAACACTGTGGTGGTCTCTGTAGCAGGGAGGAGAGAGAGACAACACTATAAACACTGTGGTGGTCTCTGTAGCAGGGAGGAGAGAGAGACAACACTATAAACACTGTGGTGGTCTCTGTAGCAGGGAGGAGAGAGAGACAACACTATAAACACTGTGGTGGTCTCTGTAGCAGGGAGGAGAGAGAGACAACACTATAAACACTGTGGTGTTCTCTGCAGCAGGGAGGAGACAGAGACAGCGGGTGTAGTCACATTCACTTGCTCTGTTTTTGTTTATTTAACAAATCTGAGCCCGGCCCTGCACAATCAAATCAATTGCGATCATACTTCCTGTAGAGTCATTTGTGTGTCTAAATTATTTAATAGCTACTAACTAGGGGTGTTAATGTTGTTATGTACAGGATGCTGCTGCTGTGGGCTTCTCTCTGTGTGTGTGTGTGTGTGTGTGTGTGTGTGTGTGTGTGTGTGTGTGTGTGTGTGTGTGTGTGTGTGTCTAAATATACACTGTTACGTTAGCAGGCAGTTCTCAATGCTCAGGGCTCAATGCTGGGTGTGTCTGTTATTAGACTGTGGTTGGAAGGAACAGGGCGGGAATCACAGCCAGACTCATTGATAATGAGAAAGAGAGGTGTGTCTGTGTGCACGTTTGCACCCTTGTGTGTGTGTGTGTGTGTGTGTGTTGGTCTATCCCTGTCTGTTTCTCTGTCTGTCCCGGCCACACCCCTTCCATTCCCAGCCTGCCTTAGTCATGAGCTCACTGGTCCCCAACAGCACCACCTTCCAGACCTGGGTTCAAATACTATTTGAAATCTTTCAAATAGTTTGATAGTTTGCATCAGCCTGCCTTGAGTCTCAGGTGGGTGGAGTTTTTAGTTTTGAAACTATTCCCATTGGTTCCAAATCAAATCATTTTTTAATTGTCGCATGATTTGTAAACAACAGGTGTAGACTAACAGGGAAATGCTGATTTACGAACCCTTCCCAACAATGCAGAAACAATACATTTATAATAATTATAATAATAAAAATTATAATAATAATACAAATAATAATAATCAACATTGTAATAAATAATAATAATAATAATAATAATAACAATTATAATAATAATAATAATAATAACAATTATAATAATAAAAATTAATAATACAAACAAAATTATAATACAAATTATAATAATAATAACAATTATAATAATACACATTATAATAATAATAACAATTATAATAATAATAATAATAACAATTATAATAATACACATTATAATAATAATAATCAGCATTATAATAATAATAGTACAAATTATAATAGTAATAATACATTTAAATATATAATAATAATAATAATAATAATAATAATAAAAATACAAATAATAATACACAAAAATACTACTAATAATAACACATTATAATAACAATACAAATAAAAGTAATAATACAAATAATTAAAACAATTATAATAATAATACACGTACAAAATAATAAATATTCTAATAAAAATAATAATAATACAAATTAAAAATAATAATAATTAAAACAATAATAATAATATAAAGACCATGCAGAATACAACAACTCTTTTCCGGGAAAATGCAAGAGGGGGGGGGGGGGGGGGGGATACTTTCAGCCAAACATTCAGCATGGAGGAATGGGAGGTTCAGCAGCCAAACATTCAGCATGGAGGAATGGGAGGTTCAGCAGCCAAACATTCAGCATGGAGGAATGGGAGGTTCAGCAGCCAAACATTCAGCATGGAGGAATGGGAGGTTCAGCAGCCAAACATTCAGCATGGAGGAATGGGAGGTTCAGCAGCCAAACATTCAGCATGGAGGAATGGGAGGTTCAGCAGCCAAACATTCAGCATGGAGGAATGGGAGGTTCAGCAGCCAAACATTTCAGCATGGAGGAATGAGAGGTTCAGCAGCCAAACATTCAGCATGGAGGAATGGGAGGTTCAGCAGCCAAACATTCAGCATGGAGGAATGGGAGGTTCAGCAGCCAAACATTCAGCATGGAGGAATGGGAGGTTCAGCAGCCAAACATTCAGCATGGAGGAATGGGAGGTTCAGCAGCCAAACATTCAGCATGGAGGAATGGGAGGTTCAGCAAACAAACATTTCAGCAAAACATATGTAATGTAGCTAATTTACACCCTTTATTGTGTATTTCATTACCTTCATTGTTTTGTGCTGACTCACATACGCTCACTCTCACAAAACACACACATGCATACTGACAACACACACACATAGACTTTTAAATATGCTGCTGCTACTGTTTTTCAGCCAATGGAAACAAACACACCGTCTTTTCCTCTTCAATATGAGCCAGTTGTCTGCGCTTGTCACGTCCTGACCTTAGTTCCTTGTTTTTGTTTATGTTTTAGGCTGGCCGGGGTGTGAGTTGGGGTGGGCATTCTATGTGTTGTTCTAGTTTTGGTTTTCTATGTGTTTGGCCTGCTATGGTTCTCAATCAGAGGCAGCTGTCAATCGTTGTCCCTGATTGAGAACCATACTTAGGCAGCCTGTTTCTCCCACTTGAGTTGTGGGTGATTGTTTAAATGTCTCTGTGTCTTCACCACACAGAACTGTTTCGTTTTTCGTTTCTGTCTTTCACTTTGTTATTTTGTATTTTCGTGTTCAGTGACTTTTCATTAAAAATGACGAACACTTACCACGCTGCACATTGGTCCGATCTGTCATACTCCTCGTCACAGGAAGATGAATCGCGTCACATCGCTCAATGAGAATAGGGAGGCACCACACCAAGGGTAGCCAATCGTATTTAAGGGGGGGCTGAAAAGACAGGCCCCCTCCCCATGCTATTTTTCACATTTTGCCATGAGGCTGAGAGAACATTTGGCCTTTTTAAAGTAATTTCTTGCAATTCTACACAGTTTGCCATTGCTTACAACCAATGCTTCATTTTTTTAATGTTATTATTATTATGGGGGACATGTTCCCCAATCCTTAGTGGGAATTTCGCCTATTATTTTCGGTGATAGTGTCCTTTTGTATGATAGAATTGTTGATGAAGAGAGATTAAAGGTTTTCAGTGGAACCTGTGGCGGTATAACGAGGCTATTTTCAAACGCTTGGTTGGCTCGTTAGATGGTGAATGAGAACATGTAGCAGATGGTCACTGTTAGTGGTACCTTTTCTCTACAGGATGGTCCTATACAATGTTTTCTGTCTCTCTCTCTCTCTCTCTGTCTCTCTCTGTGTCTCTCTCTGTGTCTCTCTCTCTGTGTCTGTCTCTCTATATGTCTCTGTCTCTCTATATGTCTCTGTCTCTCTATATGTCTCTGTCTCTCTATATGTCTCTGTCTCTGTCTGTTTCTCTCTCTGTCTCTCGCTCTCTGTTCAGTATATTTTAATATAGGGTATGTTAGTTGAATATGCAGTATATTGTGATATCGTCAAAGCTGTTTATTGAATCCATAGAGACACGTTGAATCTGTAGAGTAGAAGTGAAGAGGAAGAGTCCTCTTTCCATCACGCCTGTGCTTATATCAGCCTCCCACATGCAAAAACCTCCCCTTCCTCCATCCCGCCCCAGTGCAGCAGAAAAGCACTATGCAAAACCCTCCCCGGCCCTCCTCCCACCTCCCCTGTTATCTGCCTCATCGGGATGGGATGGAGGAAGGATAGAAGGAAAGAGGGATGGAGAGGTAGAGAGAGAGAGGGGCTAAACTATTAGGAACTCTCTGCCCTGGGCTTCGGACGACACAGACCGAAATATCTCCACTTTGACCGTTTTTTAGAAAGGAGAGTCTTTCTCAGGTAACATAAACTGTATGGTATCTCTGGGCTCAGGATCGTGTTCCGTCATGAAGAAGTTTAACTTTCCCTCTTTCTCAGGTAACATAACTGTATGGTATCTCTGGGCTCAGGATCGTGTTCCGTCATGATGAAGTTTAACTTTCCCTCTTTCTCAGGTAACATAACTGTAGGGTATCTCTGGGCTCAGGATCGTGTTCCTTCATGAAGAAGTTTAACTTTCCCTCTTTCTCAGGTAACATAACTGTAGGGTATCTCTGGGCTCAGGATCGTGTTCCTTCATGAAGAAGTTTAACTTTCCCTCTTTCTCTTGCTGCACTTCTGTTGTTCCTGATCCAAAGGTCTCTCTCTCCCAGTTTCTCCTCAGTGTTTCAAAAAGGGTATTCTTCGGGTTTGTAGTTCTGTCTGTCTTCCAACGTTAATATGTTTAGGTATGTCTTCCTGTTTCTTTTATGTTATGGTGTGAGTTTAATTGAAATGGTGTTTTTGTTACAAGGACCTATTGCTTTTTCTCATCGATTGTTTGAGCTGTAACAGGTTTGAAACATTTAGTCTTCTGACTGGTGACTGACTCATTAGAGTCTGTTGTAAACACTTAGGGGTCATTTCAGAGGAGGAGTGCTGCCTTAGGACCAGCCCCTACCCTATGTCCATATCATGCTATTCATTCTGATCTAAAAGACTAAACTGATCTTAGATCAGCACTCTTACTCCGAATACATGCTCAGACTCTGTTATAGCATTCCCACTGGGCACAGACGTCAATTCAACGTCTATTCCACGTTGGTTCAACGTGATTTCATTGAAATGATCGATTCGATTCAACCAGTGTGTACCCAGTGGGATGGATGGGAAATCAGAGAGCTTTGATACGGCTGTGTTTGTGGTGGATCTGAAATGGCACCCTATATAGTCTATTTATTTTGTCTCTGTTTAGGGAAGAGGCTGCCATTGGGGACGCACGACTAGTCAGTGTTGAAGGGAAATCAGCTAGCCTGAGATGGAAACATTGAAGGGAAATCAGCTAGCCTGAGATGGAAACATTGAAGGGAAATCAGCTAGCCTGAGAGATGGAAACATTGAAGGGAAATCAGCTAGCCTGAGATGGAAACATTGAAGGGAAATCAGCTAGCCTGAGAGATGGAAACATTGAAGGGAAATCAGCTAGCCTGAGATGGAAACATTGAAGGGAAATCAGCTAGCCTGAGATGGAAACATTGAAGGGAAATCAGCTAGCCTGAGATGGAAACATTGAAGGGAAATCAGCTAGCCTGAGATGGAAACATTGAAGGGAAATCAGCTAGCCTGAGAGATGGAAACATTGAAGGGAAATCAGCTAGCCTGAGAGATGGAAGCGTTGATAGAGAAATCAGCTAGCCTGAGAGATGGAAGCATTGAAGGGAAATCAGCTCGCCTGAGAGATGGAAGCGTTGATAGGGAAATCAGCTAGCCTGAGAGATGGAAACGTTGAAGGGAAATCAGCTAGTCTGAGATGGAAGCGTTGAAGGGAAATCAGCTAGCCTGAGATGGAAACATTGAAGGGAAATCAGCTAGCATGAGAGATGGAAACATTGAAGGGAAATTAGCTAGCCTGAGAGATGGAAACATTGAAGGGAAATCAGCTGGCCTGAGAGATGGAAGCGTTGATAGGGAAATCAGCTAGCCTGAGAGATGGAAGCATTGAAGGGAAATCAGCTCGCCTGAGAGATGGAAGCGTTGATAGGGAAATCAGCTAGCCTGAGAGATGGAAACGTTGAAGGGAAATCAGCTAGTCTGAGATGGAAGCGTTGAAGGGAAATCAGCTAGCCTGAGAGATGGAAACATTGAAGGGAAATCAGCTAGCCTGAGAGATGGAAGCGTTGATAGAGAAATCAGCTAGCCTGAGAGATGGAAGCATTGAAGGGAAATCAGCTCGCCTGAGAGATGGAAGCGTTGATAGGGAAATCAGCTAGCCTGAGAGATGGAAACGCTGAAGGGAAATCAGCTAGTCTGAGATGGAAGCGTTGAAGGGAAATCAGCTAGCCTGAGATGGAAACGTTGAAGGGAAATCAGCTAGCCTGAGAGATGGAAACATTGAAGGGATATTAGCTAGCCTGAGAGATGGAAACATTGAAGGGAAATCAGCTGGCCTGAGAGATGGAAGCGTTGATAGGGAAATCAGCTAGCCTGAGAGATGGAAGCATTGAAGGGAAATCAGCTCGCCTGAGAGATGGAAGCGTTGATAGGGAAATCAGCTAGCCTGAGAGATGGAAACGTTGAAGGGAAATCAGCTAGTCTGAGATGGAAGCGTTGAAGGGAAATCAGCTAGCCTGAGATGGAAACGTTGAAGGGAAATCAGCTAGCCTGAGAGATGGAAATGTTGAAGGGAAATCAGCTAGTCTGAGAGATGGAAACATTGAAGGGAAATCAGCTAGTCTGAGAGATGGAAACGTTGAAAGGAAATCAGCTAGTCTGAGAGATGGAAACGTTGAAGGGAAATCAGCTAGTCTGAGAGATGGAAACGTTGAATGGAAATCAGCTAGCCTGAGAGATGGAAACGTTGAAGGGAAATCAGCTAGCCTGAGAGATGGAAGCGTTGATAGTGAAATCAGCTAGCCATAGAGATGGAAACGTTGAAGGGAAATCAGCTAGCCTGAGAGATGGAAACGTTGATAGGGAAATCAGCTAGTCTGAGAGATGGAAACATTGATAGGGAAATCAGCTAGCCTGAGAGATGGAAACGTTGATAGGGAAATCAGCTAGCCTGAGAGATGGAAACGTTGAAGTGAAATCAGCTAGCCTGAGAGATGGAAATGTTGAAGGGAAATCAGCTAGCCTGAGAGATGGAGATGTTGATAGGGAAATCAGCTAGTCTGAGATGGAAACGTTGATAGGGAAATCAGCTAGTCTGAGAGATGGAAACGTTGATAGGGAAATCAGCTAGTCTGAGAGATGGAAACGTTGAAGGGAAATCAGCTAGCCTGAGAGATGGAAACGTTGATAGGGGAATCAGCTAGTCTGAGAGATGGAAACGTTGAAGGGAAATCAGCTAGTCTGAGAGATGGAAACGTTGAAGGGAAATCAGCTAGCCTGAGAGATGGAAACGTTGATAGGGGAATCAGCTAGTCTGAGAGATGGAAACATTGAAGGGAAATCAGCTAGTCTGAGAGATGGAAACATTGATAGGGAAATCAGCTAGCCTGAGAGATGGAAATGTTGATAGGGAAATCAGCTAGCCTGAGAGATGGAAACGTAGATAGGGAAATCAGCTAGTCTGAGATGGAAACGTTGAATGGAAATCAGCTAGCCTGAGAGATGGAAACGTTGAAGGGAAATCAGCTAGTCTGAGAGATGGAAGCGTTGATAGGGAAATCAGCTAGTCTGAGAGATGGAAACGTTGAAGGGAAATCAGCTAGCCTGAGATGGAAACGTTGATAGGGAAATCAGCTAGTCTGAGAGATGGAAACATTGAAGGGAAATCAGCTAGTATGAGAGATGGAAACGTTGATAGGGAAATCAGCTAGCCTGAGAGATGGAAACGTTGATAGGGAAATCAGCTAGTCTGAGAGATGGAAACGTTGAAGGGAAATCAGCTAGTCTGAGATGGAAACGTTGATAGGGAAATCAGCTAGTCTGAGAGATGGAAACGTTGATAGGGAAATCAGCTAGTCTGAGAGATGGAAACGTTGAAGGGAAATATGCTAGCCTGAGAGATGGAAACGTTGATAGGGGAATCAGCTAGTCCAAGAGATGGAAACGTTGAAGGGAAATCAGCTAGTCTGAGAGATGGAAACATTGATAGGGAAATCAGCTAGCCTGAGAGATGGAAATGTTGATAGGGAAATCAGCTAGCCTGAGAGATGGAAGCATTGATAGGGAAATCAGCTAGCCTGAGAGATGGAAGCATTGAAGGGAAATCAGCTAGCCTGAGAGATGGAAGCGTTGATAGGGAAATCAGCTAGCCTGAGATGGAAGCGTTGATAGGGAAATCAGCTAGCCTGAGAGATGGAAACGTTGATAGGGAAATCAGCTAGCCTGAGAGATGGAAGCGTTGAAGGGAAATCAGCTAGCCTGAGAGATGGAAACGTTGAAGGAAATCAGCTAGTCTGACAGATGGAAACGTTGAAGTGAAATCGGCTAGTCTGAGAGATGGAAACGTTGATAGGGAAATCAGCTAGTCTGACAGATGGAAACGTTGAAGGGAAATCAGCTAGTCTGAGAGATGGAAGCGTTGATAGGGAAATCAGCTAGCCTGAGAGATGGAAGCGTTGATAGGGAAATCAGCTAGCCTGAGATGGAAGCGTTGATAGGGAAATCAGCTAGTCTGAGAGATGGAAATGTTGATAGGGAAATCAGCTAGCCTCAGAGATGGAAGCGTTGATAGGGAAATCAGCTAGCCTGAGAGATGGAAGCATTGATAGGGAAATCAGCTAGCCTGAGATGAAAGCGTTGATAGGGAAATCAGCTAGTCTGAGAGATGGAAACGTTGAAGGGAAATCAGCTAGCCTGAGAGATGGAAACGTTGATAGGGAAATTTGCTAGTCTGAGAGATGGAAGTGTTGAGAGGGAAATCAGCTAGCCTGAGAGATGGAAACGTTGAAGGGAAATCAGCTAGCCTGAGAGATGGAAACGTTGATAGGGAAATCAGCTAGCCTGAGTTATGGAAACGTTGAAGGGAAATCAGCTAGCCTGAGAGATGGAAGCATTGAAGGGAAATCAGCTAGCCTGAGAGATGGAAACGTTGATAGGGAAATCAGCTAGTCTGAGAGATGGAAACGTTGATAGGGAAATCAGCTAGCCTCAGAGATGGAAGCGTTGATAGGGAAATCAGCTAGCCTGAGAGATGGAAGCGTTGAAGGGAAATCAGCTAGCCTGAGAGATTGAAACGTTGAAGGGAAATCAGCTAGTCTGAGAGATGGAAACGTTGATAGTGAAATCAGCTAGCCTGAGAGATGGAAACATTGATAGGGAAATCAGCTAGCCTGAGAGATGGAGACGTTGATAGGGAAATGAGCTAGTCTGAGAGATGGAAACGTTGATAGGGAAATCAGCTAGCCTGAGAGATGGAAACGTTGATAGGGAAATCAGCTAGTCTGAGAGATGGAAGCGTTGATAGGGAAATCAGCTAGCCTCAGAGATGGAAGCGTTGATAGGGAAATCAGCTAGCCTGAGAGATGGAAACGTTGAAGGGAAATCAGCTAGTCTGAGAGATGGAAACGTTGATAGGGAAATCAGCTAGCCTGAGAGATGGAAACGTTGATAGGGAAATCAGCTAGCCTGAGAGATGGAAACGTTGATAGGGAAATCAGCTAGTCTGAGAGATGGAAACGTTGATAGGGAAATCAGCTAGCCTGAGAGATGGAAACGTTGATAGGGAAATCAGCTAGCCTGAGAGATGGAAGCGTTGATGGGGAAATCAGCTAGCCTCAGAGATGGAAGCGTTGAGAGGGAAATCAGCTAGCCTGAGAGATGGAAACGTTGAAGGGAAATCAGCTAGTCTGAGAGATAGAAACGTTGATAGGGAAATCAGCTAGTCTGAGAGATGGAAACATTGAAGGTAAATCAGCTAGTCTGAGAGATGGAAACATTGAAGGGAAATCAGCTAGTCTGAGAGATGGAATCGTTGATAGGGAAATCAGCTAGCCTCGGAGATGGAAGCGTTGATAGGGAAATCAGCTAGCCTGAGAGATGGAAACGTTGAAGGGAAATCAGCTAGTCTGAGAGATGGAAACGTTGATAGGGAAATCAGCTAGCCTGAGAGATGGAAAGATTGATAGGGAAATCAGCTAGCCTGAGAGATGGAAACGTTGATAGGGAAATCAGCTAGTCTGAGAGATGGAAACGTTGATAGGGAAATCAGCTAGCCTGAGAGATGGAAACGTTGATAGGGAAATCAGCTAGCCTGAGAGATGGAAAGATTGATAGGGAAATCAGCTAGCCTGAGAGATGGAAACGTTGATAGGGAAATCAGCTAGTCTGAGAGATGGAAATGTTGATAGGGAAATCAGCTAGCCTGAGAGATGGAAACGTTGATAGGGAAATCAGCTAGTCTGAGAGATGGAAGCGTTCATAGGGAAATCAGCTAGCCTCAGAGATGGAAGCGTTGATAGGGGAATCAGCTAGTCTGAGAGATGGAAACGTTGAAGGGAAATCAGCTAGTCTGAGAGATGGAAACGTTGATAGGGAAATCAGCTAGCCTGAGAGATGGAAACGTTGATAGGGAAATCAGCTAGTCTGAGAGATGGAAGCGTTCATAGGGAAATCAGCTAGCCTCAGAGATGGAAGCGTTGATAGGGACATCAGCTAGCCTGAGAGATGGAAACGTTGAAGGGAAATCAGCTAGTCTGAGAGATGGAAACGTTGATAGGGAAATCAGCTAGCCTGAGAGATGGAAACGTTGATAGGGAAATCAGCTAGTCTGAGAGATGGAAGCGTTGATAGGGAAATCAGCTAGCCTCAGAGATGGAAGCGTTGATAGGGACATCAGCTAGCCTGAGAGATGAAACGTTGAAGGGAAATCAGCTAGTCTGAGAGATGGAAACGTTGATAGGGAAATCAGCTAGTCTGAGAGATGGAAACATTGAAGGGAAATCAGCTAGTCTGAGAGATGGAAGCGTTGATAGGGAAATCAGCTAGCCTGAGAGATGGAAACGTTGATAGGGCTATGTTCCAGATGCCACTATCTGGCCAAGCTGCAAATCAGGAAGTTCTACAAATGATTTTTGTCAAAATCTGATTCAACCCTAACCTTAACCATACTGCTAACCTTCTGTCTAACCCTTTTTATGAAACAATCATTTTGCAGCTTAGCCATATGGTGTGAATCCTTAGGTTCTGAAGGTGAGGTGATATGGCAGTGGCAATTCAATATCCGAAGGGTGTTTTATGGTACTGCTGGCAGGAGGTGGGAATATAGGGATGCATTCCAAATGTCACCCAATTTAGATGACAGGGAAGTCTCTCCAAGACAATGGTTTACATGACAGGACAGTCTCTCCAAGACATTGTTTTACTGTTCGATGACAGGACAGTCTCTCCAAGACAATGGTTTACTGTTCGATGACAGGACAGTCTCTCCAAGACAATGGTTTACTGTTCGATGACAGGACAGTCTCTCCAAGACAATGGTTTACATGACAGGACAGTCTCTCCAAGACAATGGTTTACTGTTCGATGACAGGACAGTCTCTCCAAGACAATGGTTTACTGTTCGATGACAGGACAGTCTCTCCAAGACAATGGTTTACTGTTCGATGACAGGACAGTCTCTCCAAGACAATGGTTTACTGTTCGATGACAGGACAGTCTCTCCAAGACAATGGTTTACTGTTCGATGACAGGACAGTCTCTCCAAGACAATGGTTTACTGTTCGATGACAGGACAGTCTCTCCAAGACAATGGTTTACTGTTCGATGACAGGACAGTCTCTCCAAGACAATGGTTTACTGTTCGATGACAGGACAGTCTCTCCAAGACAATGGGTAACTGGTTTATTGTTTGAACACACTCATGTGATGTGAAGTAGAATGATAAACACTTTTATTGTCCACCCATAGTGGAAATGTGTATCGTGTTTCACCACTTAAAAACAGCCATTAAACACCAGCACGAGCACATCATTCTGGAGACCATTAAATCAACTATACAAAGTACAAAGGTGCTTCTGTAACAGTGCAGTTCAAAGTTCATATATATTACATCATTGGTCTAAAACCATGTTATCATCAAGAGTCATCACAGCATATTTAATTGCAGTAGAAAAACTAAAGTCTGCTCCGATTAAGCATCGGAATATGCTAATGTACGTCGAATATGCTAATACGGGTTGAATATGCGAATGTGTGTTGAATATGCTAATGCCTGTTCAATATGCCAATGTCGTTTGAATATGCTAATGTAAGTTACATACGCTAATGTAGGTTGAATATGCTAATGTAAGTGGTTTGATCTAGGATTTTTGAATGGATTTCATAATATTTCGATTTAGATTGACCGTCTTATCTTTAGACTGACTGTTTTCTCAATCGCGTCTGTAAGAAATGACCTGTTTTAGAATATATTCCACTAGCAGCCACCTATAGGTCCTTTCCAATGTAGCCTACAATCTCATTTTCCAGTCAGAATTTAGTAGCCTAGGTGACGGTGCTCTTTCAGGAATAGATTCAGGTGCTCTATCACTGTCTGTTGTTTAAAGGAGCAGTCATCATTCATGCG
This sequence comes from Oncorhynchus mykiss, assembly GCF_057628025.1. Classification (NCBI taxonomy): domain Eukaryota; kingdom Metazoa; phylum Chordata; class Actinopteri; order Salmoniformes; family Salmonidae; genus Oncorhynchus; species Oncorhynchus mykiss. Next base: position 102,680,490 of record NC_143023.1, on the reverse strand, counting down.
CCGAATACAACAGGTGTAGGTTTTACTGTGAAATGCTTGCTTACCAGCCCTTTCACAACAATGAAGAGTTAAAAAGTAAGACAAATTTGCTAAAAAGGGAAATAGTAACACAATAAAATAATAATAACTCGGCTATATACAAGGAGTACCAGTACTGAGTCAATGTGCAGGTGTACCAGGTAGTTGAGGTAATAACAAGGCTATATACAAGGAGTACCAGTACTGAGTCAATGTGCAGGAGTACCAGGTAGTTGAGGTAATAACAAGGCTATATACAAGGAGTACCAGTACTGAGTCAATGTGCGGGGGTACCAGGTAGTTGAGGTAATAACAAGGCTATATACAAGGAGTACCAGTACTGAGTCAATGTGCAGGAGTACCAGTACTGAGTCAATGTGCAGGAGTACCAGGTAGTTGAGGTAATAACTCAGCTATATACAAGGAGTACCAGTACTGAGTCAATGTGCGGCGGTACCAGGTAGTTGAGGTAATAACTCAGCTATATACAAGGAGTACTAGTACTGACTCAATGTGCAGGGGTACAGGTTAGTCGAGGTAATAACAAGGCTATATACAAGGAGTACCAGTACTGAGTCAATGTGCAGGAGTACCAGGTAGTTGAGGTAATAACAAGGCTATATACAAGGAGTACTAGTACTGACTCAATGTGCAGGAGTACCAGGTAGTTGAGGTAATAACTCGGCTATATACAAGGAGTACCAGTACTGAGTCAATGTGCGGCGGTACCAGGTAGTTGAGGTAATAACTCGGCTATATACAAGGAGTACTAGTACTGACTCAATGTGCAGGAGTACCAGTACTGAGTCAATGTGCAGGAGTACCAGGTAGTTGAGGTAATAACTCGGCTATATACAAGGAGTACTAGTACTGACTCAATGTGCAGGAGTACCAGGTAGTTGAGGTAATAACTCGGCTATATACAAGGAGTACCAGTACTGAGTCAATGTGCGGCGGTACCAGGTAGTTGAGGTAATAACTCGGCTATATACAAGGAGTACCAGTACTGACTCAATGTGCAGGGGTACAGGTTAGTCGAGGTAATTGAGATAATATTTAGATGTAGGTAGAAGTAAATTGACTATGCATAGATAATAAACAGGGAGTAGCAGCAGTGTACAAAACAAATGGTGGGGGGTTCAATAGTCCGGGTGGCCATTTGATGAATTGTTCAGCAGTTTTATGGCTTGGGGGTAGAAGCTGTTACGGAGCCTTTTGGTCCTAGACATGGCGCTCCGGTACCGCTTGCCGTGCGATAGCAGAGAAAACAGTTTATGACTTGGGGGGTAGAAGCTGTTACGGAGCCTTTTGGTCCTAGACATGGCGCTCCGGTACCGCTTGCCGTGCGATAGCAGAGAAAACAGTTTATGACTTGGGGGGTAGAAGCTGTTACGGGGCCTTTTGGTCCTAGACATGACTTTAATTTTTATTTAACCTTTATTTAACCAGGCAGGCCAGTGAAGAACAAATTCTTATTTACAATGACGGACTACCAAAAAGCAAAATACCTCCTACAGGGATGGGGGATTAAAAATACAAATTTAATTAAATAATAAATCTAGGACAAAACACACATCACGACAAGAGAGACCACACAACACTACATGATGTAGCCAGTCAAGATGCTCTCAATGGTGCAGCTGTAGAACTTGTTGAGGTGTCTGAGGGCCCATGCCAAATCTTTTCAGCCTCCTGAAGGGGAAGAGGCGTTGTCGTGCTCTCTTCACCACTGTGTTGGTGTGTTTGGACCATGATAGGTCCTTGGTGATGTGGACACCAGTGGAACTTGAAGCTCTCAACCCATTCCACTATATGCTGTTGTGATAGCGTGTAGTTCCTATCAGTTCCTATCCTATTGTTAGTCTGTAGTCCCCGGCTGTACATCTTTTCACCTCCTACGGTGTGACAAAAGAGCAGCAGCAGCGCTGTGAATTGATTGGCTTAAATGTCAATCATCAATAATACATGATGGGGCTCGGCTTTCACAGAGGACTGCTTCCCAAACGGCTCCCTATTCCCTATATAGTGCCCTACTGTTGACCAGAGCTCTATTCCCTATATAGTGCCCTACTGTTGACCAGAGCTCTATACCCTATATAGTGCACTATTGTTGACCACAGCCCTATGGGACTGCATTGACTAGAACTGTTATGCCAAATACGCAGTAATTATCTAGGCTAATGGCTAGCTACAGTATATAGTAACTGTAGTCTAGGATATTTATGGAGAGTGATAAGCTAGATACAGTATATAGTGACTGTAGTCTAGGATATTTACAGAGAGTGATAGGTTAGATACAGTATATAGTGACTGTAGTCTAGGATATTTATGGAGAGTGATAGGTTAGATACAGTATATAGTGACTGTAGTCTAGGATATTTACAGAGAGTGATAGGTTAGATACAGTATATAGTGACTGTAGTCTAGGATATTTACAGAGAGTGATAGGTTAGATACAGTATATAGTAACTGTAGTCTAGGATAGTTATGGAGAGTGATAGGTTAGATACAGTATATAGTGACTGTAGTCTAGGATATTTACAGAGAGTGATAGGTTAGATACAGTATATAGTAACTGTAGTCTAGGATATTTATGGAGAGTGATAGGTTAGATACAGTATATAGTAACTGTAGTCTAGGATATTTACAGAGAGTGATAGGTTAGATACAGTATATAGTAACTGTAGTCTAGGATATTTATGGAGAGTGATAGGTTAGATACAGTATATAGTGACTGTAGTCTAGGATATTTATGGAGAGTGATAGGTTAGATACAGTATATAGTAACTGTAGTCTAGGATATTTACAGAGAGTGATAGGTTAGATACAGTATATAGTAACTGTAGTCTAGGATATTTATGGAGAGTGATAGGTTAGATACAGTATATAGTGACTGTAGTCTAGGATATTTACAGAGAGTGATAGGTTAGATACAGTATATAGTAACTGTAGTCTAGGATATTTACAGAGAGTGATAGGTTAGATACAGTATATAGTAACTGTAGTCTAGGATATTTATGGAGAGTGATAGGTTAGATACAGTATATAGTAACTGTAGTCTAGGATAGTTATGGAGAGTGATAGGTTAGATACAGTATATAGTAACTGTAGTCTAGGATATTTATGGAGAGTGATAGGTTAGATACAGTATATAGTGACTGTAGTCTAGGATATTTATGGAGAGTGATAGGTTAGATACAGTATATAGTGACTGTAGTCTAGGATATTTACAGAGAGTGATAGGTTAGATACAGTATATAGTGACTGTAGTCTAGGATATTTATGGAGAGTGATAGGTTAGATACAGTATATAGTGACTGTAGTCTAGGATATTTATGGAGAGTGATAGGTTAGATACAGTATATAGTGACTGTAGTCTAGGATATTTATGGAGAGTGATAGGTTAGATACAGTATATAGTAACTGTAGTCTAGGATATTTATGGAGAGTGATAGGTTAGATACAGTATATAGTGACTGTAGTCTAGGATATTTATGGAGAGTGATAGGTTAGATACAGTATATAGTGACTGTAGTCTAGGATATTTATGGAGAGTGATAGGTTAGATACAGTATATAGTGACTGTAGTCTAGGATATTTACAGAGAGTGATAGGTTAGATACAGTATATAGTAACTGTAGTCTAGGATATTTATGGAGAGTGATAGGTTAGATACAGTATATAGTAACTGTAGTCTAGGATATTTACAGAGAGTGATAGGTTAGATACAGTATATAGTGACTGTAGTCTAGGATATTTATGGAGAGTGATAGGTTAGATACAGTATATAGTAACTGTAGTCTAGGATATTTATGGAGAGTGATAGGTTAGATACAGTATATAGTGACTGTAGTCTAGGATATTTACAGAGAGTGATAGGTTAGATACAGTATATAGTGACTGTAGTCTAGGATATTTATGGAGAGTGATAGGTTAGATACAGTATATAGTAACTGTAGTCTAGGATATTTATGGAGAGTGATAGGTTAGATACAGTATATAGTAACTGTAGTCTAGGATATTTATGGAGAGTGATAGGTTAGATACAGTATATAGTAACTGTAGTCTAGGATATTTATGGAGAGTGATAGGTTAGATACAGTATATAGTGACTGACTGACTATTTATGGAGAGTGATAACCTCTCTGGGATAGGCCCCTATTTTGTTCACTTCCTCTCTGACTGACATGCCCAAAGTAAACTGCCTGTTACTCAGGCCCAGAAGCCAGGTTATGCATATAACAGGTCCATCTACCAGTAGTGTGCAGCCCACCTATGAGTAGCTTACCAAACAATTCTGAAAGTACATGCAGTTGTCACGTTCCACCGCAAACTGACTTAAACAAATCTCACAATTATTAGACAGCACAAGCTCCCAACTACTATCTAGTCAATGCAACATTGACATCACAATATCTGACAATTAATTTCCAGAAATATTGCCCCCATCTTGTAGGTTGACAGAAATACTTTCCCCAAAACCTTCTCAATGAAATGTTAAGTGCAAAGTAGGCTTACCTAGCAGAAGTGTATTTCAGGAGGAAGTGTATCATGATTAAGTATTTCATTAGGAAGTATTTCATTAGGAAGTATTTCATTAGGAAGTATTTCATGAGGAAGTATTTCATTAGGAAGTATTTCATTAGGAAGTATTTCATTAGGAAGTATTTCATGAGGAAGTATTTCATTAGGAAGTATTTCATGAGGAAGTATTTCATGAAGTATTTCATTAGGAAGTATTTCATTAGGAAGTATTTCATGAGGAAGTATTTCATGAAGTAAATCATGAGGAAGTATATAATTTGTGTCTGTTATTTGTTATTTGTAAACTTTGCCATGAAATGAGCAGCAACAGTACAGAACCATCGCTAGACTGACACATGCCTGGAATACGTTACACGATTTCGCTAGGTATTTGCAGCACATTAGAGGCACAATCCTCACATTAAAGGGCCAGACGCAAAATTAAAGGGGAATTACTGAGCATGACATATGATACTTAGCATGACATGTGATACTGAGCATGACATATGATAATGAAATATGATACTGAGCATGACATATGATACTGAGTGTAACGGATGTGAAACGGCTATCTTAGTTAGCGTGGGCGCTAAATAGCGGTTCAATCAGTGACGTCACTTGCTCTGAGATCTTGAAGTAGTAGTTCCCCTTGCTCTGCAAGGGCCGCGGCTTTTGTGGAGCGATGGGTAACGATGCTTCGAGGGTGACTGTTGATGTGTGCAGAGGGTCCCTGGTTCGCGCCCGGGTATGGGCGAGGGACGGTCTAAACTTGTACTGTTACATGAGCATGACATATGATACTGAGCATGACATGTGATACTGAGCATGACATATGATACTGAACATGACATATGATACTGAACATGACATATAATAATGACATATGATACTGAACATGACATCTGATACTGAGCATGACATATGATAATGACATATGATACTGAACATGACATATGATAATGAACATGACATATGATAATGACATATGATACTGAACATGACATCTGATACTGAGCATGACATATGATAATGACATATGATACTGAACATGACATATGATAATGAACATGACATATGATAATGATATATTATACTGAACATGACATATGATAATGAACACGACAAATAATAATGATATATGATACTGAACATGACATATGATACTGAGCATGACATATGATACCTAGCATGACATATGATAATGACATGATAATGAACATGACATATGATACTGATTATGTCCTAAGCCTATGACAGCTGTATGTTCATTTGATTGTGGCCTGTGGAATGTTGTTCCACTCCAGTTCGATGGTTGTGCGAAGTTTCTGGATATTGGTGGGAACTGGAACACCCTGTCATACACATCAATCCAGAGCATCCCAAACATGCTCAATGGGTAACATGTTTAATGAGTATGCAGGCCATGGAAGAACTGGGACCTTTTCAGCTTCCAGGAACTGTGTACAGATCCCTGCAATATGAGGCCGTGCATTATCATGCTGAAACATGAGGTGATGGCGGTGGATGAATGGCACGACAATGGGCCTCAGGGTCTCGTCACATTTATCCCTGGGCATTGAAGTTGCCATTGATAAAATGCAATTGTGTTCGTTGTCCACAGCTTATGCCTGCCCATACCACAACCCCACCTACACCGTGCAGCACTCTGTTCAAACCGCTTGCCAACACAACTTCATACATGTGGTCTGCCATCTGCCCGGTACAGTTGAAACCGAGGACGACGAGCACGCAGATGAGCTTCCCTGAAACGGTTTATGACAGTTTGTGCAGAAATTCTTCGGTTGTGCGAACCCAGAGTTTCATCAGTTGTCCGGGTGGCTGGTCTCAGATGGTTCCGCAGGTGAAGAAGCAGGATGTGGAGGTCTTGGGCTGGCATGGTCTGCGGTTGTGAGGCCAGGACATACTGCCAAATGATGTAAAACAAGGTTGGAGGCGACTTATGGTAGAGAAATGAACATTCAATTCTCTGGGAACAGCTCTGGTGGACTTTCCTGCAGTCAGCATGCCAGTTGCATGCTCCCACAAAACTTGAGACATCTGTGGTATTGTGTTGTGTGACAGAACTGATCATTTTAGAGTGGCTTTATATTGTTCCCTGCACAAGGTGCACCTCTGTACTGATCATGCCGTTTAATCAGCTTCTTCATATGCCACACCTGTCAGGTGGATTAATTATTTTGGCAAAGGAGAAATGCTCACTAACAGGGATGTAAACAAATTTGTGCACAAACTTTGAGAGAAATAAGCTTTTTGTGCATATTGAACATTTCTGGGATCTTTTATTTCAGCTCATGAAACATGGGACCGACACTTTACATGTTGCATTTATATTTTAGTTTAGTACAGTACAGAGGAGATCCAGCTATTCCTTTGAAAAGTAGTTGAGCATTAAATATTAGGTCTGCCTAGAGCCGACCAAAGAGATGCTCTCCTATTTTGACACCACACTCCAAAAAGCAAGTTCTGCAGGCTCTAGTTTTGTCTAATCTTGATTATTGTCCAGTCATATGGTCAAGTTCGGCAGGCTCTAGTTTTGTCTAATCTTGATTATTGTCCAGTCATATGGTCAAGTTCTGCAGGCTCTAGTTTTGTCTAATCTTGATTATTGTCCAGTCATATGGTCAAGTCCTGCAGGCTCTAGTTTTGTCTAATCGTAATTAGTCCCAGTCATATGGTCAAGTTCTGCAGGCTCTAGTTTTGTCTAATCTTGATTAGTGTCCAGTCATATGGTCAAGTTCTGCAGGCTCTAGTTTGGTCTAATCTTGATTAGTGTCCAGTCGTGTGGTCCAGTGCTGCAAAGAAAGACCTAGTTGGGCTCCAGCTGGACCAGAACAGAGTGGCATGTCTTGCTCTTCATTGTAATCAGAGGGCTGATATAAATACTACGCATGCCAGTCTCTCTTGGCTAAGAGTTGAGGAGAGACTGACTGCATCACTTCTTCTTTTAATAAGAAACATTCATGTGTAGAAAATTCCAAATTGTTTGCAGTCAATTTACACACACAGCTCTGACACACACACTTACCCCACCAGACATGCCACCAGGGGTCTTTTCACAGTCCCCAAATCCAGAACAAATTCAAGAACGCGTACGTACAGTATTATATAGAGAGGGGTCATAGCAGGGCTCATACCAGGGCTCCTAGCGAGGCTCATAGCAGGGGTCATAGCGGGGCTCATACCAGGGGTCAGATCAGGGGTCATAGCAGGGTTCATAGCGGGGGTCAGAGCAAGGGTTATAGCAACATAACATGTGGACCAGAAGTCAGTGATTAACCAGGGCAGGTTACACTTACTATGAATATAACCTTTCTACCACTCAACCGTGGGTGTGTTTGGGTTTTATTAGTAGCCTACTCACTCTTTGACCTCTCTGTGTTTTACTTTACAGAGCAACGGAAGAAATACTCCAATGTTATAATGCAGGAGACGTCTCAGTATCATGTGGAGGTAAGACTTGGTCCTCTCCTTTTCCTCTCTATCTCTCTCTCTCTCTCTCTCCCTCTCTCTCTTCTAGAATCTCAAATCTACTCTGGTACGTCTCTTTCGCTCTCTCTCTCTTTCCCTCTCTCTCTCTCCTAGAATCTCAAATCTATTCTGTGTTCTCTCTCTCTCTCTTTCCCTCTCTCTCTCTCATAGAATCTCAAATCTACTCTGGTACGTCTCTTTCGCTCTCTCTCTTTCCCTCTCTCTCTCTCCTAGGATCTCAAATCTACTCTGCTCTCTCTCTCTCTCTCTCTCTCTCTCCCTCTCTCTCTCTCTCTCTCTCCTTTATAAACAGGTTGTCAAACCCTAATCGTATGTGGTGTCTTGTGTGTCTTCCAATTAAATGGGGCAGTATGTATTTATAAAAGCTCTAAACTTTACTACCAGTAGGTGTTATGGTCCCTTCCCTAAAACACAAAGGTTGATTGGCCCCTACTTGGTTCATATCTGATGGTATACCATTTAAGTGCACCGTAATAAGGCAATCAGGTGATCACAGAGCGACCATAACATGTATCTAATGTGGGCAGAGTACTGAGGTGAGTCAGAGGTGGGCTTTATAGGCACAGTCCGGAATGATATTGTCTGAAATTTAACTACGCTCAAATTCATAGATTGAGCTATTATCCATAGTCCATGATATCAAAAATAATAGTTGTAACTATATGTTAAAGCTGTACAGTGTTTGTAAACAACATTTTACAAACATATATTTGGGGTTTTGATGGGGTTAAAGCGAGGTGCTGGTCAAACAAATATATACAGTCTCTTAAAGTAGTGGAAATCTCTTAAAGACTTACCCAGAAAGACTCACTGCCAAAGGTGCTTTTACAAGGTATTGACTCAGGGGTGTGAGCACTTATGTAAAATTAGATATTTCTGTATTTAATTTTCAATACATTTGTAAAAATGTCTAAAAACATGTTTTCACTGTCATTATTGGGGTATTGTGTGTAGATGGGTGAGGGAAAAAAATTATTTAAACTGTTTAGAATTCAGGCTGTAACAAAATGTGCATAAAACAGTTTAGGCAACAGGGATGTTGATCCGGGAGGGGGTTGAACATCTCTGCTGT
>NC_143023.1:102583866-102666366 GCF_057628025.1 Oncorhynchus mykiss | reverse complement strand
CAGGTCTTGACTGATACCCAGCCTAACGTTTGTTACCCTTTCTCTGAAATATGCCATATTTAGATGTGGTGGAAAGTTCACCTAGGTTTGCGGGGGGGTATGTTTTATCCGGCCATAAATGGTCGAGAAGAGCATTCTCTAATTATTCTGATTATCAAGTTAGTAAAATGAGCCCGTCTGGCATTTCTATAATCGCCTTGTATTATATGCCAAGTTGCTCTCTCTAAATATCATAATGGACGTTCTCTTGATTAGTTTCTTCACTCATCCAAGGGTCTGTCCGCTTGCTATGGCATCAATAGTTGATCTTTTATTTGCTATGTACGTGATCAACTAAATGATCAGACATACTATCCTGACCATCTTTTTCTTGAAGTAATTTTTTTGACAAATCATGATTTGATGATACTTTTGACAAATTGTGATTTGGTGATACTTTTGACAAATTGTGATTTGGTGCTTGAAGTGTAGGCAGGGACTTTTACCAGAACGTTTGTTGTGATTCTGTAGTCCTATACAATTGTTATTCAGCACTGACCTCCGTACACACACCCCCTACAGTCAGAGATGCTCCATGCAGACATATTTATATTGACTATGCTTTCTCTCTCGCTCTGTCTCTTTTTCTCTCTCTCTCTGAGAGATGGTCTATGCAGACATCGACAGTGCCCTGGGTGACAACAAACATGGGAAGAAGATGCGACCACAGACCTTGAAGTAAGAATGGTTATTTCTAACGGGGGTGCCCCCCCCCCCCCCCCCCGTAACCACCGTGATTAAAACCCCCTCCTCCTTTCAGGGTGAACCAGGAGAAGATGAAGCGCCACAGAGAGACCATCATCCCCCCCTCCTCGGCCCCTAAGGGCCCGACCCCAGGAGGCCGCGTGGCTGCCATGAACATGCAGGGTAAGACTTATACTACACACACATTACACAGAGAGAGAGACACACACACACACACACATTACGGACAGAGAGAGAGACACACACACACATATTACGGACAGAGAGAGAGACACACACACACACATTACGGACAGAGAGAGGCACACACACACACATTACGGACAGAGAGAGAGAGACACACACACACACATTACGGACAGAGAGAGAGAGACACACACACACATTACACACAGAGAGAGAGAGACACACACACATTACGGACAGAGAGAGACACACACACACACACACACACAAAGACAGAGAGAGAGACACACACACACATTACACACAGAGAGAGAGAGACACACACACACACATTACACACACAGAGACACACACACACACATTACACACACAGAGACACACACACATAAACACATTACACACAGCGAGAGAGACACCCCCACACACACACACATTACACACAGAGAGAGAGACACACACACACACATTACACAGAGAGAGACACACGCACACACACACACACACACACACACACACACACACACACACACACACACACACACACACCCACACACACACACACACACACACAGCATAATCCAAATAAAAGTAAATACCATTTTATTGGTCACATACAGTTTTTCCTATTTTGTTGCATAACAACCTGTAATTTAAATATATTTTTATTTGGATTTCATGTAATGGACATCCACAAAATAGTCCAAATCGGTGAAGTGAAATTTAAAAAACTTGTTTAAAATAATAATAATATGAAACGCAAAAGTGGTGCATATGTATTCACCCCCTTTGCTATGAAGCCCCTAAATAAGATCTGGTGCAACCAATTACCTTCAGAAGTCACATAATTAGTTAAATAAAGTCCACCTGTGTCCAATCTAAGTGTCACATGATCTCAGTATATATATTATATACACCTGTTCTGAAAGGCCCAGAGTCTGCAACACCACTAAGCAAGGGGCACCATGAAGACCAAGGAGCTCCTCAAACAGGTCAGGGACAAAGTTGTGGAGAAGTATAGATCAGGGTTGGGTTATAAAAAATATCAGAAACGTTTAACATCCCATGGAGCACCATTAAATCCATTATTAAAAAATAGAAAGAATATGGCACCACAACAAACCTGCCAAGAGAGGGCCTCCCACCAAAACTCACAGACCAGGCAACGAGGGCATTAATCAAAGAGGCAACAAAGAGACCAAAGATAACCCTGAAGGAGCTACAAAGCTCCACAGCAGAGATGGGAGTATCTGTCCATAGGACCACTTTAAGCCGTACACTCCACAGACCTGGGCTTTATGGAATAGTGGCCAGAAAGAGCCATTGCTTAAAGAAAAAAATAAGAAAACACGTTTGGTGTTCGCCGAAAGGCATGTGGGAGACTCCCCAAACATATGGAAGAATGGTCAGATGAGACTAAAATGCATATTTTTGGCCATCAAGGAAAACACTTTGTCTGGCGCAAACACAACACCTCTCATCCCCTCGAGAACATCATCCCTACAGTGAAGCATGGTGGTGGCAGCATCATGCTGTGGGGATGTTTTTCATGGCAGGGACTGGGAAACTAGAATTGAAGGAATGATGGAGGGAGCTACATACAGGGAAATTCTTGAGGGAAACCTGTTTCAGTCTTCCAGAGATTTGAGACTTGGACAGAGGTTCACCTTCCAGCAGGACAATGATCCTAAGCATACTGCTAAAGTAACACTTGAGTGGTTTAAGGGGAAACATTTAAATGTGTTAGAATAGCCTAGTTAAAGCCCAGACCTCAATCCAATTCGGAATCTGTGGTGTGACTTAAAGATTGCTGTACAACAGCGGAACCCATCCAACTTGAAGGAGCTGGAGTAGTTTTGTATTGAAGAATGGGCAAAAATCCCAGTGGCTAGATGTGCCAAGCTTATAGAGACATACCCCAAGAGACTTGCAGCTGTAATTGCTGCAAAAGGTGGCTCTAGAAAGTATTGAGTTTGAGAGGGGTGAATAGTTATGGACGCTCAAGTTTTCATTTTTTTTTGTGTTGTTCTTGTTTGTTTCACAATAAAAATGATTTTGCATCTTCAAAGTGGTAGACATGTTGTGTAAATCAAATGAAACAACCCCCCCCAAAATCTATTTTAATTCCAGGTTGAAATAGGAAAAATGCCAAGGGGGTTGAATACTTTCGCAAGCCACTGTATTTATTGCGGGTGTGGCGAAATGCTTGTGTTCTTAGCTCCAACAGTGCAGTAGTATCTAACTAAATGCTTGTGTTCCTAGCTCCAACAGTGCAGTAGTATCTAACTAAATGCTTGTGTTCCTAGCTCCAACAGTGCAGTAGTATCTAACTAAATGCTTGTGTTCCTAGCTCCAACAGTGCAGTAGTATCTAACTAAATGCTTGTGTTCCTAGCTCCAACAGTGCAGTAGTATCTAACTAAATGCTTGTGTTCCTAGCTCCAACAGTGCAGTAATATCTAACTAAATGCTTGTGTTCCCAGCTCCAACAGTGCAGTAGTATCTAACTAAATGCTTGTGTTCCTAGCTCCAACAGTGCAGTAGTATCTAACTAAATGCTTGTGTTCCTAGCTCCAACAGTGCAGTAGTATCTAACTAAATGCTTGTGTTCCTAGCCAATGCAGTAGTATCTAACTAAATGCTTGTGTTCCTAGCTCCAACAGTGCAGTAATACCTAATAATTCACAACAATACACACAAATCTAAAGTAAAGGAATGGAATTAAGAAATATATAAATATTAGGATGAGCAATGTTGGAGAGGCATTGACTAAAATACAGTAGAATATAATACAGTATATACACACACCAGTAGAATAGAATAGAGTATATACACACACCAGTAGAATATAATACAGTATATACACACACCAGTAGAATAGAATACAGTATACACACACACCAGTAGAATAGAATACAGTATATACACACACACCAGTAGAATAGAATACAGTATATACACACACCAGTAGAATAGAAGACAGTATATATACACACACACCAGTAGAATAGAATACAGTATACACACACACCAGTAGAATAGAATACAGTATATACACACACCAGTAGAATAGAAGACAGTATATACACACACCAGTAGAATAGAAGACAGTATATATACACACACACCAGTAGAATAGAATACAGTATACACACACACCAGTAGAATAGAATACAGTATATACACACACACCAGTAGAATAGAATACAGTATATACACACACCAGTAGAATAGAAGACAGTATATACACACACCAGTAGAATAGAAGACAGTATATATACACACACACCAGTAGAATAGAATACAGTATATACACACACCAGTAGAATAGAATACAGTATATACACACACCAGTAGAATATAATACAGTATATACACACACACCAGTAGAATAGAATACAGTATATACACACACACCAGTAGAATAGAATACAGTATATACACACACACCAGTAGAATAGAATACAGTATATACACACACACCAGTAGAATAGAATACAGTATATACACACACCAGTAGAATAGAATACAGTATATACACACACCAGTAGAATAGAAGACAGTATATACACACACCAGTAGAATAGAATACAGTATATACACACACCAGTAGAATAGAATACAGTATATACACACACCAGTAGAATAGAAGACAGTATATACACACACCAGTAGAATAGAATACAGTATATACACACACCAGTAGAATAGAAGACAGTATATACACACACCAGTAGAATAGAATACAGTATATACACACACCAGTAGAATAGAATACAGTATATACACACACCAGTAGAATAGAATACAGTATATACACACACACCAGTAGAATAGAATACAGTATATACACACACACCAGTAGAATAGAATACAGTATATACACACACCAGTAGAATAGAATACAGTATATACACACCAGTAGAATAGAATACAGTATATACACACACACACCAGTAGAATATAATACAGTATATACACACACCAGTAGAATAGAATACAGTATATACACACACACCAGTAGAATAGAATACAGTATATACACACCAGTAGAATAGAATACAGTATATACACACACACCAGTAGAATAGAATACAGTATATACACACACCAGTAGGATAGAATACAGTATACACACACACCAGTAGAATAGAATACAGTATATACACACACACCAGTAGAATAGAATACAGTATATACACACACCAGTAGAATAGAATAGAGTATATACACACACCAGTAGAATAGAATAGAGTATATACACACACCAGTAGAATAGAATAGAGTATATACACACACACCAGTAGAATAGAATACAGTATATACACACACCAGTAGAATAGAATAGAGTATATACACACACACCAGTAGAATAGAATACAGTATATACACACACACCAGTAGAATAGAATACAGTATATACACACACCAGTAGAATAGAATACAGTATATACACACACACCAGTAGAATAGAATACAGTATATACACACACCAGTAGAATAGAATAGAGTATATACACACACCAGTAGAATAGAATACAGTATATACACACACCAGTAGAATAGAATAGAGTATATACACACACACCAGTAGAATAGAATACAGTATATACACACACCAGTAGAATAGAATAGAGTATATACACACACACCAGTAGAATAGAATACAGTATATACACACACCAGTAGAATAGAATAGAGTATATACATATGAGATGAGTAAAGCAGTATGGAACCATTCTGACCAGTGTTCCATTATTAAAGTGGCCAGTGACTTCATGTCTATGTATATGGGGCAGCAACCTCTAAGGTGCAGGGTTGAGTAACCGGGTGGAAGCCGGCTAGTGATGGCTGTTTAACAGTCTGATGGCCTTGACATAGAAGCTGTTGCCCCGTCCAGGTGTATGGGGGCCTTCTCCCTCTACTGTCTCCTGAAGTCCACAATCAGCTCCTTCGTTTGTTGACATTGAGGGAGAGGTTACTTTCCTGGCACCAGGGCCCTCACACTGACACACTGATACATACACACACACACACACACACACACACACACACACACACACACACACACACACACACACACACACACACACACACACACACACACACACACACACACACTTATAAAACCATGATTAACTGTTATCGTTGTTGTTGTATATGAATAAATAAAGTAGACTCTGACTGTGTCTGTTAGACGTGGAAAGACGAGGCTCCGCACAGCAGGACCCAGAGTCCCATGAAAAGCTTGCCCAGCGTATTGAGAAGGACGTGGTGAGTTCCACTGTTACACCTTGTGACCTTGTGACCTACATACTGATCCTAGCTAACACTCTATCGTCCTGCAGAAAGTCAGTCATTACTGCCTCCCTTTTTAAATCTCTTTTACCACCTCTAATCTACACTTAACATAAATAGAAACTCAACAGTTACAAAGATTTAACTGAGTTCCAGTTCATATGAGGAAATCAGTCAATTTAAATACATTCATTAGGCCCTAATCTATGGATTGCACATAACTGTCGGTCACAGATATCTTAAAAAAAAAAAAAGTATGGCCGTGGATCAGACACCCAGTCAGTAGCTGGTGTGGATCAGACACCCAGTCAGTATCTGGTGTGGATCAGACACCCAGTCAGTATCTGGTGTGGATCAGACACCCAGTCTTTAGACCCAGTCAGTATCTGGTGTGGATCAGACACCCAGTCAGTAGCTGGTGTGGATCAGACACCCAGTCAGTAGCTGGTGTGGATCAGACACCCAGTCAGTAGCTGGTGTGGATCAGACACCCAGTCAGTAGCTGGTGTGGATCAGACACCCAGTCAGTATCTGGTGTGGATCAGACACCCAGTCTTTAGACCCAGTCAGTATCTGGTGTGGATCAGACACCCAGTCAGTATCTGGTGTGGATCAGACACCCAGTCAGTATCTGGTGTGGATCAGACACCCAGTCAGTATCTGGTGTGGATCAGACATTCAGTCAGTATCTGGTGTGGATCAGACATCCAGTCAGTATCTGGTGTGGATCAGACATCCAGTCAGTATCTGGTGTGGATCAGACATCCAGGCAGTATCTGGTGTGGATCAGACACCCAGTCAGTATCTGGTGTGGATCAGACATCCAGGCAGTATCTGGTGTGGATCAGACACCCAGGCAGTATCTGGTGTGGATCAGACATCCAGTCAGTATCTGGTGTGGATCAGACACCCAGTCAGTATCTGGTGTGGATCAGACATCCAGTCAGTATCTGGTGTGGATCAGACACCCAGTCAGTATCTGGTGTGGATCAGACATCCAGGCAGTATCTGGTGTGGATCAGACATCCAGTCAGTATCTGGTGTGGATCAGACACCCAGTCAGTATCTGGTGTGGATCAGACATCCAGGCAGTATCTGGTGTGGATCAGACATCCAGGCAGTATCTGGTGTGGATCAGACATCCAGTCAGTATCTGGTGTGGATCAGACACCCAGTCAGTATCTGGTGTGGATCAGACATCCAGTCAGTATCTGGTGTGGATCAGACATCCAGTCAGTATCTGGTGTGGATCAGACATCCAGTCAGTATCTGGTGTGGATCAGACATCCAGGCAGTATCTGGTGTGGATCAGACATCCAGTCAGTATCTGGTGTGGATCAGACATCCAGGCAGTATCTGGTGTGGATCAGACATCCAGGCAGTATCTGGTGTGGATCAGACATCCAGTCAGTATCTGGTGTGGATCAGACATCCAGGCAGTATCTGGTGTGGATCAGACATCCAGTCAGTATCTGGTGTGGATCAGACATCCAGTCAGTAGCTGGTGTGGATCAGACATCCAGGCAGTATATTATCATGCTGAAACATGAGATGATGGCGGCGGATGAATGGCACGACAATGGGCCTCAAGATCTCGTCATTGTATTTCTCTGCATTCAAATTGCAATCGATAAAATATAATTGTCCGTAGCTTATGTGTGTCCATACCATAACCCCACCCCACTGCGGTTGTACGTACTGCCAAATTCTCTAAAACGACGTTGGAGGCGGCTTATGGTAGAGAAATGAACATTAAATTATCAAAACAGTGGCGCAGCGGACTAAGGCAAATTTGTTTACTGTTAGTGACATCTGTGTGGTGTGACAAAACTGCACATTTGTTGAGTGGCTTTTTATTGTCCCCAGCACAAGGTGCACCTGTGTAATGATCATGCTGTTTAATCAGCTTCTTGATACGCCACACCTGTCAGGTGGATGGATTATCTTGGCAAAGGAGAAATACTCACTAACAGGGACGTAAAACAAATTTGTGCACAGAATTTGAGAGAAATAACTTTTTTTTTGTGCGTATGGAACATTTCTGTTATCTTTTATTTCAGCTCATGAAACATGGGAACAACACACTAACACTTTAATGTTGCTTTTCTATTTTGATTTCAGTTATTTCTGTTACTTGCCTAGCGCCTGTAGATCTGTCTATTAGTAGTTACTCTGCTGTGTGTATTGTTGTCTTGCATGGTCGATAAATCACTCTTTAGACTTTCCCTTGCAGGACATTCACAGCTAAACCATTTGATCATACTAGCTTGGTGGTCAGCCATCACTCATTAGACTTTCCCCTGCAGGACATTCTGAACTGTGCCTAAATCAGATTTGATCATACTAGCTTGGTGGTCAGCCATCACTCATTAGACTTTCTTTCTTTCTCTGTCCTTCTCTTTTAGCAAATCCTGAACTGTTCCCTGGATGACATAGAGTTCTTCGTGGCTCGGCTGCAGAAGGCTGCGGAGGCGTTCTCTCAGCTCAACCAGCGCAACAAGAGTAAGAAGAGTAAGAAGAAAGGCCCAGCAGGTCTGTCTCCTCTTCTTCTGGTCAACTGACAATATGGCACATATTGTCCACTAACACTTTCCATGTTCTCTTGTATTAGACCTTGTCTTTAACTCTTTCATCCACTGAACTGTGTTTCTTGAATTACGGTATTGTCCACTATCTATGATGTAATCTATAGAGATGATGGAGAGTTTATCTTGGATTATGGTATTGTCCACTATCTATGATGTAATCTATAGAGATGATGGAGAGCTCATCTTGGATTATGGTATTGTCCACTATCTATGATGTAATCTATAGAGATGATGGAGAGTTTATCTTGAAAGATGGTATTGTCCACTATCGATGATGTAATCTATAGCTGTGGAGAGCTAACTCATCTTGGATTATGGTATTGTCCACTATCTATGATGTAATCTATAGAGATGATGGAGAGTTTATCTTGAATGATGGTATTTTCCACTATCAATGATGTAATCTATAGCTGTGGAGAGCTAACTCATCTTGGATTATGGTATTGTCCACTATCTATGATGTGGTCTATAGAGATGATGGAGAGTTTATCTTGAATGATGGTATTGTCCACTATCGATGATGTAATCGATAGCTGTGGAGAGCTTCTTGTCCTTACTATGACCTGTATTCAAATCAAATCAAATCACATTTTGTTGGTCACATACACATGGTTAGCAGATGTTAATGCGAGTGTAGCGACATTCTTGTGCTTCTAGTTTCGACAAGTGCAGTTACTGTACATATGAGATGAGTCATGTAAGATATGTAAACATTATTAAAGTGGCATTATTAAAGTGACTAGTGTTTCATTTATCAAAGTGGCCAATGATTTCAGGGCTGTATATAGGCAGCAGCCTCTCTGAGTTAGTGATTGCTGTTTAGCAGTCTAATTGCCTTGAGATACTGTACAAGCTGTTTTTCAGTCTCTCTGTCCCTGCTTTGATGCACCTGTACTGACCTCGCCTTCTGGATGGTAGCGGGGTGAACAGGCAGTGGCTCGGGTAGTTGTTGTCCTTGATGATCTTTTTGGCCTTCCTGTGACATCGGATGGTGTTGGTGTCCTGGAGGGCAGATAGTTTGCATCTAGTGATGCGTTGTGCAGACCTCACTACCTTCTGGAGAGCCTTGTGGTTGTGGGTGGTGCAGTTGCCGTACCAGGCGGTGATACAGCCCGACAGGATGCTCTCAATTGTGCATCTGTAAAAGTTTGTGAGGGTTTTAGGTGACAAGCCAAATTTCTTCAGCCTCCTGAGGTTGAAGAGGCGCTGTTGTGCCGACTTCACCACGCTGTCTGTGTGGGTGGACCATTTCAGGTTGTCCGTGATGTGTACGCCGAGGAACTTAACATTTTCCACTGCTGTCCTGTCGATGTGGATAGGGGGGGTGCTCCCTCTGCTGTTTCCTGAAGTCCATGATTACCTTCTGATCCAAGACACCTTGATCTGGGTGGCTGATGTTGAAAACGTTGAATATTCTAAACTGGTCACATGTGGACTAAAATCAGTTGGAATTAGTCTACAATTTCTCAGATGGTCTGTGTGGAATTAGAAAGAATTAATTAAATATTGATCTTGATCTTGTCAGATTTCATTTTTGACCTGGCTATACAGTTCTAAATTCTGAATGCAACTGAGAAATCTGAACAGATGATTCTATGCAGACACAATCAACACAGCTAGATAGGCGTGTTATGTTGACTCTGCCCATCTGACCCCTCTCCCCTGCCTTGTGTGAAGCCTGTATGTTAACTCTATAGCAGTCTGTGTGTGGTCATGGCATGTTTGTCTCTCTCGCCTGTCTGTCTGCTTATTGACAGACGGCATGCTGACCCTGAGAGCGAAGCCCCCCTCCGAGGCAGAGTTCATTGATAGCCTACAGAAACTGAAGCTGGCCTTCAACCTGCTGGTGAGTGGACTTCCTCCTGCACAAACCTCCATTATGCCTATGTACATTACAGTACATCTGACAATTTAATAATTAGCAGATGCTCTGATCCAGAGACACTACAGTCGTGAGTCATTTAACAGACTCTCTGATCCAGAGACACTACAGTAGTGAGTCATTTAGCAGACTCTCTTATCCAGAGACACTACAGTTGTGAGTCATTTAGCAGACTCTCTTATCCAGAGACACTACAGTTGTGAGTCATTTAGCAGACTCTCTTATCCAGAGACACTACAGTTGTGAGTCATTTAGCAGACTCTCTGATCCAGAGCCACAACAGTAGTGAGTCATTTAATTAACAGACTCTCTGATCCAGAGCCACTTACAGGAACAATTAGGTTTAAGTACCTTGCTCAAGGGCACTTGGACAGATTTTTCACCTAGTCGGCTCAGGCATTCGAACAAGCAACCTACAGCTTACTGGCCCAATGTTCTTAACCCTTAGTACCAGTGGAGACCAAATCGCTCCCTACCCCTTTTCTTTGGTCCTAACTCTTTACTGTGGTCCTAACCCTTTACTGTGGTCCTAAACCTTTAGTTTGGTCCTAACCCTTTACTGTGGTCCTAACCCTTTACTGTGGTCCTACCCCTTTACTCTGGTCCTAACCCTTTACTGTGGTCCTACCCCTTTACTGTGGTCCTAACCCTTTACTGTGGTCCTAACCCTTTACTGTGGTCCTAACCCTTTACTGTGGTCCTAACCCTTTACTTTGGTCCTAACCCTTTACTGTGGTCCTAACCCTTTACTGTGGTCCTAACCCTTTATTTTGGTCCTACCCCTTTACTGTGGTCCTAACCCTTTACTGTGGTCCTAACCCTTTACTAACCCTTTACTGTGGTCCTAACCCTTTACTGTGGTCCTAAACCATTACTGTGGTCCTAACCCTTTACTAACCCTTTACTCTGGTCCTAACCCTTTACTGTGGTCCTAACCCTTTACTGTGGTCCTAACCCTTTACTGTGGTCCTAACCATTTACTAACCATTTACTCTGGTCCTAACCCTTTACTGTGGTCCTAACCCTTTACTGTGGTCCTAACCCTTTACTGTGGTCCTAACCCTTTACTAACCCTTTACTCTGGTCCTAACCCTTTACTGTGGTCCTAACCCTTTACTGTGGTCCTAACCCTTTATTTTGGTCCTACCCCTTTACTGTGGTCCTAACCCTTTACTGTGGTCCTAACCCTTTACTGTGGTCCCAACCCTTTACTGTGGTCCTACCCCTTTACTCTGGTCCTAACCCTTTACTCTGGTCCTAACCCTTTACTGTGGTCCTAACCCTTTACTGTGGCCCAAACGCTTTACTGTGGTCCTAACCCTTTTACTGTGGTCCTAACCCTTTACTTAGGTCCTAACCTTTTACTGTGGTCCTAACCCTTTCCTGTGGTCCTAACCCTTTACTGTGGTCCTAACCCTTTACTGTGGTCCTAACACTTTACTAACCCTTTACTGTGGTCCTAACCCTTTACTGTGGTCCAAACCCTTTACTCGGGTCCTACCCCTTTACTGTGGCCCTAACCCTTTACTAACCCTTTACTGTGGTCCTAACCCTGTACTGTGGTCCTAAACCTTTACTCTGGTCCTACCCATTTACTCTGGTTCTAACCCTTTACTGTGGTCCTAACCCTTTACTGTGGTCCTACCCATTTACTCTGGTTCTAACCCTTTACTGTGGTCCTAACCCTTTACTGTGGTCCTAACCCTTTATTTTGGTCCTACCCCTTTACTGTGGTCCTAACCCTTTACTCTGGTTCTAACCCTTTACTGTGGCCCAAACCCTTTACTGTGGTCCTAACCCTTTTACTGTGGTCCTAACCCTTTACTTAGGTCCTAACCCTTTACTGTGGTCCTAACCCTTTCCTGTGGTCCTAACCCTTTACTGTGGTCCTAACCCTTTACTGTGGTCCTAACCCTTTACTGTGGTCCCAACCCTTTATTGTGGTCCTAACCCTTTACTGTGTTCCTAACCCTTTACTGTGAACCTAACCCTTTACTGTGGTCCTAACCCTTTACTGTGGTCCTAACCCTTTACTGTGGTCCTAACCCTTTACTGTGGTCCCAACCCTTTACTGTGGTCCTAACCCTTTTACTCTGGTCCTAACCCTTTACTTAGGTCCTAACCCTTTACTGTGGTCCTAACCCTTTCCTGTGGTCCTAACCCTTTACTGTAGTCCTAACCCTTTACTGTGGTCCTAACACTTTACTAACCCTTTACTGTGGTCCTAACCCTTTACTGTGGTCCAAACCCTTTACTCTGGTCCTACCCCTTTACTGTGGTCCTAACCCTTTACTAACCTTTTACTGTGGTCCTAACCCTTTACTGTGGTCCTAAACCTTTACTCTGGTCCTACCCATTTACTATGGTTCTAACCCTTTACTGTGGTCCTAACCCTTTACTGTGGTCCTACCCCTTTACTCTGGTCCTACCCCTTTACTCTGGTCCTACACCTTTACTCTGGTCCTACCCCTTTACTCTTGTCCTACCCCTTTACTGTGGTCCTACCCCTTTACTGTCGGCCTACCCCTTTACTGTTGTCCTAACCCTTTACTGTGGTCCTACCCCTTTACTGTCGGCCTACCCCTTTACTGTGGTCCTACCCTTTACTGTGGTCCTACCCCTTTACTTTGGTCCTACCCCTTTACTCTGGTCCTACCCCTTTACTCTGGTCCTACCCCTTTATTTTGGTCCAACCCCTTTACTGTGGTCCTAACCCTTTACTGTGGTCCTAACCCTTTACTGTGGTCCTATCCCTTTACTTCGGTCCTAACCCTTTACTGTGGTCCTAACCCTTTTACTGTGGTCCTAACCCTTTACTGTCGGCCTACCCCTTTACTGTTGTCCTAACCCTTTACTCTGGTCCTAACCCTTTACTGTGGTCCTACCCCTTTACTGTGGTCCTACCCCTTTACTGTGGTCCTACCCCTTTACTCTGGTCCTACCCCTTTACTCTGGTCCTACCCCTTTACTCTGGTCCTACCCCTTTACTCTGGTCCTACCCCTTTACTCTGGTCCTACCCCTTTACTCTGGTCCTACCCCTTTACTCTGGTCCTACCCCTTTACTCTTGTCCTACCCCTTTACTCTGGTCCTACCCCTTTACTCTGGTCCTACCCCTTTACTCTTGTCCTACCCCTTTACTGTGGTCCTACCCCTTTACTGTCGGCCTACCCCTTTACTGTTGTCCTAACACTTTACTGTGGTCCTACCCCTTTACTGTCGGCCTACCCCTTTACTGTGGTCCTACCCTTTACTGTGGTCCTACCCCTTTACTTTGGTCCTACCCCTTTACTCTGGTCCTACCCCTTTACTCTGGTCCTACCCCTTTATTTTGGTCCAACCCCTTTACTGTGGTCCTAACCCTTTACTGTGGTCCTAACCCTTTACTGTGGTCCTAACCCTTTACTGTGGTCCTAACCCTTTACTGTGGTCCTAACCCTTTACTGTGGTCCCAACCCTTTACTGTGGTCCTAACCCTTTTACTGTGGTCCTAACCCTTTACTTAGGTCCTAACCCTTTACTGTGGTCCTAACCCTTTCCTGTGGTCCTAACCCTTTACTGTGGTCCTAACCCTTTACTGTGGTCCTAACACTTTACTAACCCTTTACTGTGGTCCTAACCCTTTACTGTGGTCCAAACCCTTTACTCTGGTCCTACCCCTTTACTGTGGTCCTAACCCTTTACTAACCCTTTACTGTGGTCCTAACCCTTTACTGTGGTCCTAAACCTTTACTCTGGTCCTACCCATTTACTCTGGTTCTAACCCTTTACTCTGGTCCTAACCCTTTACTGTGGTCCTACCCCTTTACTCTGGTCCTACCCCTTTACTGTGGTCCTACCCCTTTACTCTGGTCCTACCCCTTTACTCTGGTCCTACCCCTTTACTCTGGTCCTACCCCTTTACTCTGGTCCTACCCCTTTACTCTGGTCCTACCCCTTTACTCTGGTCCTACCCCTTTACTCTGGTCCTACCCCTTTACTCTGGTCCTACCCCTTTACTCTGGTCCTACCCCTTTACTCTTGTCCTACCCCTTTACTCTGGTCCTACCCCTTTACTCTGGTCCTACCCCTTTACTCTTGTCCTACCCCTTTACTGTGGTCCTACCCCTTTACTGTCGGCCTACCCCTTTACTGTTGTCCTAACCCTTTACTGTGGTCCTACCCCTTTACTGTCGGCCTACCCCTTTACTGTGGTCCTACCCTTTACTGTGGTCCTACCCCTTTACTTTGGTCCTACCCCTTTACTCTGGTCCTACCCCTTTACTCTGGTCCTACCCCTTTATTTTGGTCCAACCCCTTTACTGTGGTCCTAACCCTTTACTGTGGTCCTAACCCTTTACTGTGGTCCTAACCCTTTACTGTGGTCCTAACCCTTTACTGTGGTCCTAACCCTTTACTGTGGTCCCAACCCTTTACTGTGGTCCTAACCCTTTTACTGTGGTCCTAACCCTTTACTTAGGTCCTAACCCTTTACTGTGGTCCTAACCCTTTCCTGTGGTCCTAACCCTTTACTGTGGTCCTAACCCTTTACTGTGGTCCTAACACTTTACTAACCCTTTACTGTGGTCCTAACCCTTTACTGTGGTCCAAACCCTTTACTCTGGTCCTACCCCTTTACTGTGGTCCTAACCCTTTACTAACCCTTTACTGTGCTCCTAACCCTTTACTGTGGTCCTAAACCTTTACTCTGGTCCTACCCATTTACTCTGGTTCTAACCCTTTACTGTGGTCCTAACCCTTTACTGTGGTCCTACCCCTTTACTCTGGTCCTACCCCTTTACTCTGGTCCTACCCCTTTACTCTGGTCCTACCCCTTTACTCTTGTCCTACCCCTTTACTGTGGTCCTACCCCTTTACTGTCGGCCTACCCCTTTACTGTTGTCCTAACCCTTTACTGTGGTCCTACTCCTTTACTGTCGGCCTACCCCTTTACTGTGGTCCTACCCTTTACTGTGGTCCTACCCCTTTACTTTGGTCCTACCCCTTTACTCTGGTCCTACCCCTTTACTCTGGTCCTACCCCTTTATTTTGGTCCAACCCCTTTACTGTGGTCCTAACCCTTTACTGTGGTCCTAACCCTTTACTGTGGTCCTAACCCTTTACTTCGGTCCTAACCCTTTACTGTGGTCCTAACCCTTTTACTGTGGTCCTAACCCTTTACTGTCGGCCTACCCCTTTACTGTTGTCCTAACCCTTTACTCTGGTCCTAACCCTTTACTGTGGTCCTACCCCTTTACTGTGGTCCTACCCCTTTACTGTGGTCCTACCCCTTTACTCTGGTCCTACCCCTTTACTCTGGTCCTACCCCTTTACTCTGGTCCTACCCCTTTACTCTGGTCCTACCCCTTTACTCTGGTCCTACCCCTTTACTCTGGTCCTACCCCTTTACTCTTGTCCTACCCCTTTACTCTGGTCCTACCCCTTTACTCTGGTCCTACCCCTTTACTCTTGTCCTACCCCTTTACTGTGGTCCTACCCCTTTACTGTCCGCCTACCCCTTTACTGTGGTCCTACCCTTTACTGTGGTCCTACCCCTTTACTTTGGTCCTACCCCTTTACTCTGGTCCTACCCCTTTACTCTGGTTCTACCACTTTATTTTGGTCCAACCCCTTTACTGTGGTCCTAACCCTTTACTGTGGTCCTAACCCTTTACTGTGGTCCTAACCCTTTACTTCGGTCCTAACCCTTTACTGTGGTCCTAACCCTTTTACTGTGGTCCTAACCCTTTACTGTCGGCCTACCCCTTTACTGTGGTCCTAACCCTTTACTCTGGTCCTAACCCTTTACTGTGGTCCTACCCCTTTACTGTGGTCCTACCCCTTTACTGTGGTCCTACCCCTTTACTGTGGTCCTACCCCTTTACTCTGGTCCTACCCCTTTACTCTGGTCCTACCCCTTTACTCTGGTCCTACCCCTTTACTCTGGTCCTACCCCTTTAATCTGGTCCTACCCCTTTACTCTGGTCCTACCCCTTTACTCTGGTCCTAACCCTTTTACTGTGGTTCTAACCCTTTACTGTGGCCCAAACCCTTTACTGTGGTCCTAACCCTTTTACTGTGGTCCTAACCCTTTACTTAGGTCCTAACCCTTTACTGTGGTCCTAACCCTTTCCTGTGGTCCTAACCCTTTACTGTGGTCCTAACCCTTTACTGTGGTCCTAACACTTTACTAACCCTTTACTGTGGTCCTAACCCTTTACTGTGGTCCAAACCCTTTACTCTGGTCCTACCCCTTTACTGTGGTCCTAACCCTTTACTAACCCTTTACTGTGGTCCTAACCCTTTACTGTGGTCCTAAACCTTTACTCTGGTCCTACCTATTTACTCTGGTTCTAACCCTTTACTGTGGTCCTAACCCTTTACTCTGGTCCTACCCCTTTACTCTGGTCCTACCCCTTTACTCTGGTCCTACCCCTTTACTCTTGTACTACCCCTTTACTCTGGTCCTACCCCTTTACTCTGGTCCTACCCCTTTACTCTTGTCCTACCCCTTTACTGTGGTCCTACCCCTTTACTGTCGGCCTACCCCTTTACTGTTGTCCTAACCCTTTACTGTGGTCCTACCCCTTTACTGTCGGCCTACCCCTTTACTGTGGTCCTACCCTTTACTGTGGTCCTACCCCTTTACTTTGGTCCTACCCCTTTACTCTGGTCCTACCCCTTTACTCTGGTCCTACCCCTTTATTTTGGTCCAACCCCTTTACTGTGGTCCTAACCCTTTACTGTGGTCCTAACCCTTTACTGTGGTCCTAACCCTTTACTTCGGTCCTAACCCTTTACTGTGGTCCTAACCCTTTTACTGTGGTCCTAACCCTTTACTGTCGGCCTACCCCTTTACTGTTGTCCTAACCCTTTACTCTGGTCCTAACCCTTTACTGTGGTCCTACCCCTTTACTGTGGTCCTACCCCTTTACTGTGGTCCTACCCCTTTACTCTGGTCCTACCCCTTTACTCTGGTCCTACCCCTTTACTCTGGTCCTACCCCTTTACTCTGGTCCTACCCCTTTACTCTGGTCCTACCCCTTTACTCTGGTCCTACCCCTTTACTCTGGTCCTACCCCTTTACTCTGGTCCTACCCCTTTACTCTTGTCCTACCCCTTTACTGTGGTCCTACCCCTTTACTGTCGGCCTACCCCTTTACTGTTGTCCTAACCCTTTACTGTGGTCCTACCCCTTTACTGTCGGCCTACCCCTTTACTGTGGTCCTACCCCTTTACTGTGGTCCTACCCCTTTACTTTGGTCCTACCCCTTTACTCTGGTCCTACCCCTTTACTCTGGTCCTACCCCTTTATTTTGGTCCAACCCCTTTACTGTGGTCCTAACCCTTTACTTCGATCCTAACCCTTTACTGTGGTCCTAACCCTTTTACTGTGGTCCTAACCCTTTACTGTCGGCCTACCCCTTTACTGTTGTCCTAACCCTTTACTCTGGTCCTAACCCTTTACTGTGGTCCTACCCCTTTACTGTGGTCCTACCCCTTTACTGTGGTCCTACCCCTTTACTCTGGTCCTACCCCTTTACTCTGGTCCTACCCCTTTACTCTGGTCCTACCCCTTTACTCTGGTCCTACCCCTTTATTTTGGTCCAACCCCTTTACTGTGGTCCTAACCCTTTACTGTGGTCCTAACCCTTTACTGTGGTCCTAACCCTTTACTTCGGTCCTAACCCTTTACTGTGAATCTAACCCTTTACTGTGGTTCTAACCCTTTACTGTGGTCCTACCCCTTTACTGTGGTCCTACCCCTTTACTGTGGTCCTAACCCTTTACTGTGGTCCTAACCCTTTTACTGTGGTCCTAACCCTTTACTTAGGTCCTAACCCTTTACTGTGGTCCTAACACTTTACTAACCCCCTACTGTGGTCCTAACCCTTTACTGTGTTCCTAACCCTTTACTGTGGTCCTAACCCTTTACTAACCCTTTACTGTGGTCCTAACCCTTTACTGTGGTCCTAAACCTTTACTCTGGTCCTACCCATTCACTCTGGTTCTAACCCTTTACTCTGGTCCTAACCCTTTACTGTGGTCCTACCCCTTTACTGTGGTCCTACCCCTTTACTGTGGTCCTACCCCTTTACGCTGGTCCTACCCCTTTACTCTGGTCCTACCCCTTTACTCTGGTCCTACCCCTTTACTCTGGTCCTACCCCTTTATTTTGGTCCAACCCCTTTACTGTGGTCCTAACCCTTTACTGTGGTCCTAACCCTTTACTGTGGTCCTACCCCTTTACTGTGGTCCTACCCCTTTACTGTGGTCCTACCCCTATACTCTGGTCCTACCCCTTTACTCTGGTCCTACCCCTTTATTTTTGTCCAACCCCTTTACTGTGGTCCTAACCCTTTACTGTGGTCCTAACCCTTTACTGTGGTCCTACCCCTTTACTGTCAGCCTACCCCTTTACTGTTGTCCTAACCCTTTACTCTGGTCCTAACCCTTTACTGTGGTCCTAACCCTTTACTGTGGTCCTACCCCTTTACTCTGTTCCTACCCCTTTACTCTGCTCCTACCCCTTTATTTTGGTCCAACCCCTTTACTGTGGTCCTAACCCTTTACTGTGGTCCTAACCCTTTACTGTGGTCCTAACCCTTTACTTCGGTCCTAACCCTTTACTGTGAACCTAACCCTTTACTGTGGTCCTAACCCTTTACTGTGGTCCTACTCCTTTACTGTGGTCCTACCCCTTTACTGTGGTCCTACCCCTTTACTGTCATCCTACCCCTTTACTGTGGTCCTACCCCTTTACTGTGTACCTAACCCTTTACTGTTGTCCTAACCCTTTACTGTGGTCCTAACCCTTTACTGTGGCCCTAACCCTTTACTGTGGTCCTAACCCTTTACTGTGGTCCTAACCCTTTACTGTGGTCCTAACCCTTTTACTGTGGTCCTAACCCTTTACTTAGGTCCTAACCCTTTACTGTGGTCCTAACCCTTTACTCTGGTCCTACCCCTTTACTGTGGTCCTAACCCTTTACTAACCCTTTACTGTGGTCCTAACACTTTACTGTGGTCCTAAACCTTTACTCTGGTCCTACCCATTTACTCTGGTCCTAACCCTTTACTGTGGTCCTAACCCTTTACTGTGGTCCTAACACTTTACTGTGGTCCTAACAATTTACTGTGTTCCTAACCCTTTACTCTGGTCCTACCCCTTTACTGTGGTCCTAACCCTTTACTAACTCTTTACTGCGGTCCTACCCCTTTACTCTGGTCCTAACCCTTTACTGTGGTCCTAAACCTTTACTCTGGTCCTACCCATTTACTCTGGTCCTAACCCTTTAATCTGGTCCTACCTCTTTACTCTGGTCCTACCCCTTTACTGTGGTCCTAACCCTTTACTGTGATCCTAACCCTTTACTCTGGTCCTAACCCTTTACTCTGGTCCTACCCCTTTACTCTGGTCCTTCCCCTTTACTCTGGTCCTACCCCTTTACTGTGGTCCTACCCATTTACTAACCCTTTACTGTGGTCCTACCCCTCTACTCTGGACCTACCCCTTTACTGTGGTCCTACCCCTTTACTAACCCTTTACTCTGGTCCTACCCCTTTACTGTGGTCCTACCCCTTTACTGTGGTCCTACCCCTTTACTCTGGTCCTACCCCTTTACTCTGGTCCTACCCCTTTATTTTGGTCCAACCCCTTTACTGTGGTCCTAACCCTTTACTGTGGTCCTAACCCTTTACTGTGGTCCTAACCCTTTACTTCGGTCCTAACCCTTTACTGTGGTCCTAACCCTTTTACTGTGGTCCTAACCCTTTACTGTCGGCCTACCCCTTTACTGTTGTCCTAACCCTTTACTCTGGTCCTAACCCTTTACTGTGGTCCTACCCCTTTACTGTGGTCCTACCCCTTTACTGTGGTCCTACCCCTTTACTCTGGTCCTACCCCTTTACTCTGGTCCTACCCCTTTACTCTGGTCCTACCCCTTTACTCTGGTCCTACCCCTTTACTCTGGTCCTACCCCTTTACTCTTGTCCTACCCCTTTACTCTGGTCCTACCCCTTTACTCTGGTCCTACCCCTTTACTCTTGTCCTACCCCTTTACTGTGGTCCTACCCCTTTACTGTCGGCCTACCCCTTTACTGTTGTCCTAACCCTTTACTGTGGTCCTACCCCTTTACTGTCGGCCTACCCCTTTACTGTGGTCCTACCCCTTTACTGTGGTCCTACCCCTTTACTTTGGTCCTACCCCTTTACTCTGGTCCTACCCCTTTACTCTGGTCCTACCCCTTTATTTTGGTCCAACCCCTTTACTGTGGTCCTAACCCTTTACTGTGGTCCTAACCCTTTACTGTGGTCCTAACCCTTTACTTCGATCCTAACCCTTTACTGTGGTCCTAACCCTTTTACTGTGGTCCTAACCCTTTACTGTCGGCCTACCCCTTTACTGTTGTCCTAACCCTTTACTCTGGTCCTAACCCTTTACTGTGGTCCTACCCCTTTACTGTGGTCCTACCCCTTTACTGTGGTCCTACCCCTTTACTCTGGTCCTACCCCTTTACTCTGGTCCTACCCCTTTACTCTGGTCCTACCCCTTTACTCTGGTCCTACCCCTTTATTTTGGTCCAACCCCTTTACTGTGGTCCTAACCCTTTACTGTGGTCCTAACCCTTTACTGTGGTCCTAACCCTTTACTTCGGTCCTAACCCTTTACTGTGAATCTAACCCTTTACTGTGGTTCTAACCCTTTACTGTGGTCCTACCCCTTTACTGTGGTCCTACCCCTTTACTGTGGTCCTAACCCTTTACTGTGGTCCTAACCCTTTTACTGTGGTCCTAACCCTTTACTTAGGTCCTAACCCTTTACTGTGGTCCTAACACTTTACTAACCCCCTACTGTGGTCCTAACCCTTTACTGTGTTCCTAACCCTTTACTGTGGTCCTAACCCTTTACTAACCCTTTACTGTGGTCCTAACCCTTTACTGTGGTCCTAAACCTTTACTCTGGTCCTACCCATTTACTCTGGTTCTAACCCTTTACTCTGGTCCTAACCCTTTACTGTGGTCCTACCCCTTTACTGTGGTCCTACCCCTTTACTGTGGTCCTACCCCTTTACGCTGGTCCTACCCCTTTACTCTGGTCCTACCCCTTTACTCTGGTCCTACCCCTTTACTCTGGTCCTACCCCTTTATTTTGGTCCAACCCCTTTACTGTGGTCCTAACCCTTTACTGTGGTCCTAACCCTTTACTGTGGTCCTACCCCTTTACTGTGGTCCTACCCCTTTACTGTGGTCCTACCCCTATACTCTGGTCCTACCCCTTTACTCTGGTCCTACCCCTTTATTTTTGTCCAACCCCTTTACTGTGGTCCTAACCCTTTACTGTGGTCCTAACCCTTTACTGTGGTCCTAACCCTTTACTGTGGTCCTAACCCTTTACTGTGGTCCTACCCCTTTACTGTCAGCCTACCCCTTTACTGTTGTCCTAACCCTTTACTCTGGTCCTAACCCTTTACTGTGGTCCTAACCCTTTACTGTGGTCCTACCCCTTTACTCTGTTCCTACCCCTTTACTCTGCTCCTACCCCTTTATTTTGGCCCAACCCCTTTACTGTGGTCCTAACCCTTTACTGTGGTCCTAACCCTTTACTGTGGTCCTAACCCTTTACTTCGGTCCTAACCCTTTACTGTGAACCTAACCCTTTACTGTGGTCCTAACCCTTTACTGTGGTCCTACTCCTTTACTGTGGTCCTACCCCTTTACTGTGGTCCTACCCCTTTACTGTCATCCTACCCCTTTACTGTGGTCCTACCCCTTTACTGTGGTCCTAACCCTTTACTGTTTTCCTAACCCTTTACTGTGGTCCTAACCCTTTACTGTGGCCCTAACCCTTTACTGTGGTCCTAACCCTTTACTGTGGTCCTAACCCTTTACTGTGGTCCTAACCCTTTTACTGTGGTCCTAACCCTTTACTTAGGTCCTAACCCTTTACTGTGGTCCTAACCCTTTACTCTGGTCCTACCCCTTTACTGTGGTCCTAACCCTTTACTAACCCTTTACTGTGGTCCTAACACTTTACTGTGGTCCTAAACCTTTACTCTGGTCCTACCCATTTACTCTGGTCCTAACCCTTTACTGTGGTCCTAACCCTTTACTGTGGTCCTAACACTTTACTGTGGTCCTAACCCTTTACTGTGTTCCTAACCCTTTACTCTGGTCCTACCCCTTTACTGTGGTCCTAACCCTTTACTAACTCTTTACTGTGGTCCTACCCCTTTACTCTGGTCCTAACCCTTTACTGTGGTCCTAAACCTTTACTCTGGTCCTACCCATTTACTCTGGTCCTAACCCTTTAATCTGGTCCTACCTCTTTACTCTGGTCCTACCCCTTTACTGTGGTCCTAACCCTTTACTGTGATCCTAACCCTTTACTCTGGTCCTAACCCTTTACTCTGGTCCTACCCCTTTACTCTGGTCCTTCCCCTTTACTCTGGTCCTACCCCTTTACTGTGGTCCTACCCATTTACTAACCCTTTACTGTGGTCCTACCCCTCTACTCTGGACCTACCCCTTTACTGTGGTCCTACCCCTTTACTAACCCTTTACTCTGGTCCTACCCCTTTACTGTGGTCCTACCCCTTTACTGTGGTCCTACCCCTTTACTCTGGTCCTAACCCTTTACTGTGGTCCTACCTCTTTACTAACCCTTTACTGTGGTCCTACCCCTTTACTTTGGTCCTACCCCTTTACTCTGGTCCTACCCCTTTACTCTGGTCCTACCCCTTTACTCTGGTCCTACCCCTTTACTCTGGTCCTACCCCTTTACTCTGGCCCTACCCCTTTACTCTGGTCCTAACCCTTTACTCTGGTCCTAACCCTTTACTGTGGTCCTACCCCTTTACTCTTGTCCTACCCCTTTACTCTGGTCCTACCCCTTTACTCTGGTCCTACCCCTTTACTGTGGTCCTACCCCTTTACTCTTGTCCTACCCCTTTACTCTTGTCCTACCCCTTTACTCTGGCCCTACCCCTTTACTCTGGTCCTACCCCTTTACTCTGGTCCTAACCCTTTACTGTGGTCCTACCCCTTTACTCTGGTCCTACCCCTTTACTCTGGTCCTACCCCTTTACTCTGGTCCTAACCCTTTACTGTGGTCCTACCCCTTTACTCTGGTCCTAACCCTTTACTGTGGTCCTAACCCTTTACTGTGGTCCTACCCCTTTACTCTGGTCCTACCCCTTTACTCTGGTCCTAACCCTTTACTCTGGTCCTAACCCTTTACTGTGGTCCTACCCCTTTACTCTTGTCCTACCCCTTTACTCTGGTCCTACCCCTTTACTCTGGTCCTACCCCTTTACTCTGGTCCTACCCCTTTACTCTGGTCCTACCCCTTTACTCTGGTCCTAACCCTTTGATGTTGACAGATTTAAAGGGGTGTTAAAAGGTTTAATCAAGCTAGTGATGGAGCCTCCATCATGTTGCTTACATCTATAAACATGGAAGGACCCAAGGAGGTTCGAAGGGAATTGGGACAGATATATTTTAGTTTACTTCTCCAATGGACTGAATTGCAATAGAAACCTTGCTGCTACTTTCCTATACGGAGCTGTGGTGAACTGTCTCTAACAGTGTGTATTTGTCACTCTGCCCCCTGCAGGCCAAACTGAAGAAGCACATCCAGAACCCCAGTGCTTCTGAGCTGGTGCACTTCCTGTTTGGCCCCCTGGAGTTGGTAAGAACTTGACTGATACACAGAGATATATATGTTTCGTGGGGAGTGCATTCATAGCAGGCAAAGATGGTAGAAAGTTGGTTGAAGAGACATAACAGCCAGATAACAACCTGAACCGTTTCAAATCTGGTTGTAATAATGACGTCATCCAGCCTGTATTTAGATAGAGATTGTTGGGTGTCATACTCTGTCCTTGCAGAGGAAATAAGTCTTACTGTTGCCTACATCAGAGGAGGTAGGAGAGTGTTTCTAAACATCAGACATGGGTCTTTCAGCTGGTCTTTCAAACCAATTTCTGTTATTCAGATTTTTTTTAAATCAAACAAATGCCAGTGACATCAGCTAAAATCTCAATGGACATGATATGGGTGGTGTCTGTACCTTTTGGCCTTCTACTAAACGATGTCTGGCCAGCCAAGCAGAACACTGTATGCTTTAGGAAGCATTAAGGCTTCCCCACAATGTTGACTGAATCACTGTTATCGCCACACACAACAGATAGTCTATTGAAGTGGGGAGGAGAACAGTTTAATGTTTGTATTGTCCTAGTCATCAACATACCCTTCCCTCTATTGTCTTGTGTGTGTGTGTGTGTGTGTGTGTGTGTGTGTGTGGTAGCTTTCCTGCAGGGGGGAAAGTCTAATGAGTGATGTACCTAGCATGCGCACACACACACACACACACACCGTTCCATCATGGAACTAAGCAGATCGGATCAGTGTGGTTATATCCCACATCAGGTGCAGCCACCACAATTGCCAAATGATGAAGGCTAGATTTACCTAACCCTGACGTGTTTTATTGAGACAGACACACCTGGTAACTAGATTTACCTAACCCTGACGTGTTTTATTGAGACAGACACACCTGGTTACTGTGTCATGGTAACATAGCCTTATAGTACACCTGGTTACTCTCTCATGGCAACATAGCCTGATAGTACACCTGGCTACTTCTAGGTGCTCTAGTGTATGAGCTGTGACCTCTACCCTCTGACCTCTAGGTTCTCCAGTCCTGTGGTAGTCCAGAGCTACCCCGCTCGGTGGTCTCCCCTCACCTGTCGAGAGATGCAGTAGACTTCCTGAGAGGTCACCTGTCGCCTAAAGAGATGACCATCTTTGAACTGCTGGGAGACGGGTGGACACGACCTAGGTGAGTGTGTGGGGTTCTGGAAGGTACTACGCTGCGTACAGACCTCCTCAACGTCTTCAAGGTACACGACATGACTAGGGCTGTTGTGGTGACCGTATTACACACCGGCGGTCACGATTTATGACGGCAGTCAAATACCACCTGTTTAGTCACTTTAATTAGGCTTCTTCAAGCTCTGATGCTGCTGCTGGTCATTAGTATCCTGCCAAACTGGCTAACTGCCTGGTACTCAAGCACTTTGTTGTCCCTCTAATCACTCTGACATCACTGCAAATGTAGTTGAAAATCTAATCAAACTCTTCATGAGAGCCCATGAGCTCATGTTGCGCAACATTTCTATAGGCTATGCAATTGCACGAATGATGACCTCTATTAAAAAGAGGAGGATCCCATCAGCTTTCTATAGTTTTATTCATACTATATTAAGCACATTGCTTATCTTTACAACAGGAATATAGCCTACCTGGCTGGCATGAAAATGAACAATGGGAAAGCCTCCTCCATTCTCTATGTCCCCCCCCCCCCCCCCCTCTGTTTCGATACAGGTGCATGATAATGGTCCATTCTAAATCAAAACTAATTTCACACACATATTATTTAGCATATGTAAAGATAAGATTAAATCACTTGTGAATTATATATTATCACTTGTGAATCATGCAAGGCAATGTAAGGCAAGAAGCAATGCCTTTTCTTCGTGACTTTTTCAAATCCTAGTCCCACATCTCATTTAGAGCATAGGCCAACATGCTTTGATAAGGTTTGTAATCACAACTAAAGTGGCCAAATATCTCCTTAAAATGAAGCACATTAATCCGCTTTACAATGAGTGTAGATAGAGCCTAACTGGCACATATACAGAACGTGTGAGTTTCAAGTTTGGGGAAGATAATTTTCACCAATTGGAGATGTTTGATATGAATCTGGAAGGAGAGTTTACAGTCTAGCCAGACACCTAGGTATTTATAGATGGCCACATATTCTAGGTCGGAACCATCCAAGGTGGTGATGCTAGTCGGGCATGCGGATACAGGCAGCAAATGGTTGAAAAGCATGCATTTGGTTTTTCTAGCATTTAAGAGCAGTTGGAGGCCACGGAAGGAGTGTTGTATGGCGTTGAAGCTCGTTTGGAGGTTAGATAGCACAGTGTCCAAGGAAGGGCCGGAAGTATACAGAATGGTGTCGTCTGCGTAGAGGTGGATTAGGGAATCGCCCGCAGCAAGAGCAACATCATTGATATATACAGAGAAAAGAGTCGGCCCGAGAATTGAACCCTGTGGCACCCCCATAGAGACTGCCAGAGGACCGGACAACATGCCCTCCGATTTGACACACTGAACTCTGTCTGCAAAGTAGTTGGTGAACCAGGCAAGGCAGTCATTAGAAAAACCGAGGCTACTGAGTCTGCCGACAAGATTATGGTGATTGACAGAGTCGAAAGCCTTGGCCAGGTCGATGAAGACGGCTGCACAGTACTTTCTTTTATCGATGGCGGTTATGATATCGTTTAGTACCTTGAGCGTGGCTGAGGTGCACCCGTGACCGGCTCGGGAACCAGATTGCACAGCAGAGAAGGTACGGTGGTATTCGAGATGGTCAGTGACCTGTTTGTTGACTTGGCTTTCGACGACCTTAGATAGGCAGGGCAGGATGGATATAGGTCTGTAACAGTTTGTGTCCAAGGTGTCTCCCCCTTTGAAGAGGGGGATGACTGCGGCAGCTTTCCAATCCTTGGGGATTTCAGACGATATGAAAGAGAGGTTGAACAGGCTGGTAATAGGGGTTGCGACAATGGCGGCGGACAGTTTCAGAAATAAAGGGTCCAGATTGTCAAGCCCAGCTGATTTGTACGGGTCCAGGTTTTGCAGCTCTTTCAGAACATCTGCTATCTGGATTTGGGTAAAGGAGAATCTGGAGCGGTTTGGGGGCGGAGCTGTTGGCCGAGGTTGGAGTAGCCAGGAGGAAGGCATGGCCAGCCGTTGAGAAATGCTTGTTGAAGTTTTCGCTAATCATGGATTTATCGGTGGTGACCGTGTTACCTAGCCTCAATGCAGTGGGCAGCTGGGAGGAGGTGCTCTTGTTCTCCATGGACTTTACAGTGTCACAGAACTTTTGGAGTTAGAGCTACAGGATGCAAATGTCTGTCTGAAGAAGCTGGCCTTGGCTCTCCTGACTGACTGCGTGTATTGATTCCTGACTTCCCTGAACAGTTGCATATCGCGGGGACTATTCGATAAGTTGTTCAGCCTGCTGTTAAGTTGTTCAGCCTGCTGTTAAACTGTTCAGCCTGCTGTTAAACTGTTCAGCCTGCTGTTAAACTGTTCAGCCTGCTGTTAAACTGTTCAGCCTGCTGTTAAGCTGTTCAGCCTGCTGTTAAGCTGTTCAGCCTGCTGTTAAGTTGTTCAGCCTGCTGTTAAACTGTTCAGCCTGCTGTTAAGCTGTTCAGCCTGCTGTTAAGCTGTTCAGCCTGCTGTTAAGCTGTTCAGCCTGCTGTTAAACTATTCAGCCTGCTGTTAAGTTGTTCAGCCTGCTGTTAAGCTGTTCAGCCTGCTGTTAAACTATTCAGCCTGCTGTTAAGCTGTTCAGCCTGCTGTTAAACTGTTCAGCCTGCTGTTAAACTGTTCAGCCTGCTGTTAAGCTGTTCAGCCTGCTGTTAAACTGTTCAGCCTGCTGTTAAGCTGTTCAGCCTGCTGTTAAGTTGTTCAGCCTGCTGTTAAACTGTTCAGCCTGCTGTTAAGCTGTTCAGCCTGCTGTTAAGCTGTTCAGCCTGCTGTTAAGTTGTTCAGCCTGCTGTTAAACTGTTCAGCCTGCTGTTAAGCTGTTCAGCCTGCTGTTAAACTGTTCAGCCTGCTGTTAAGCTGTTCAGCCTGCTGTTAAACTGTTCAGCCTGCTGTTAAGCTGTTCAGCCTGCTGTTAAACTATTCAGCCTGCTGTTAAGTTGTTCAGCCTGCTGTTAAGCTGTTCAGCCTGCTGTTAAGCTGTTCAGCCTGCTGTTAAGCTGTTCAGCCTGCTGTTAAACTGTTCAGCCTGCTGTTAAACTGTTCAGCCAGCTGTTAAGCTGTTCAGCCTGCTGTTAAGTTGTTCAGCCTGCTGTTAAGCTGTTCAGCCTGCTGTTAAGCTGTTCAGCCTGCTGTTAAGCTGTTCAGCCTGCTGTTAAACTGTTCAGCCTGCTGTTAAACTGTTCAGCCTGCTGTTAAGCTGTTCAGCCTGCTGTTAAACTATTCAGCCTGCTGTTAAGTTGTTAAGCCTGCTGTTAAGCTGTTCAGCCTGCTGTTAAACTATTCAGCCTGCTGTTAAGCTGTTCAGCCTGCTGTTAAACTATTCAGCCTGCTGTTAAGCTGTTCAGCCTGCTGTTAAACTGTTCAGCCTGCTGTTAAGCTGTTCAGCCTGCTGTTAAGTTGTTCAGCCTGCTGTTAAACTGTTCAGCCTGCTGTTAAGCTGTTCAGCCTGCTGTTAAGCTGTTCAGCCTGCTGTTAAACTATTCAGCCTGCTGTTAAGTTGTTCAGCCTGCTGTTAAGCTGTTCAGCCTGCTGTTAAACTATTCAGCCTGCTGTTAAGCTGTTCAGCCTGCTGTTAAACTGTTCAGCCTGCTGTTAAACTGTTCAGCCTGCTGTTAAGCTGTTCAGCCTGCTGTTAAGTTGTTCAGCCTGCTGTTAAACTGTTCAGCCTGCTGTTAAGCTGTTCAGCCTGCTGTTAAGCTGTTCAGCCTGCTGTTAAGCTGTTCAGCCTGCTGTTAAACTGTTCAGCCTGCTGTTAAGCTGTTCAGCCTGCTGTTAAGCTGTTCAGCCTGCTGTTAAACTGTTCAGCCTGCTGTTAAACTGTTCAGCCTGCTGTTAAACTGTTCAGCCTGCTGTTAAGCTGTTCAGCCTGCTGTTAAACTGTTCAGCCTGCTGATAAAATATTCAGCCTGCTGTTCAGCCTTCTGTTCAGCCTGCTGTTAAACTGTTCAGCCTGCTGTTAAACTGTTCAGCCTGCTGTTAAGCTGTTCAGCCTGCTGTTAAGCTGTTCAGCCTGCTGTTAAACTGTTCAGCCTGCTGTTAAACTGTTCAGCCTGCTGTTAAACTGTTCAGCCTGCTGTTAAGTTGTTCAGCCTGCTGTTAAGTTGTTCAGCCTGCTGTTAAGCTGTTCAGCCTGCTGTTAAGCTGTTCAGCCTGCTGTTAAACTGTTCAGCCTGCTGTTAAGCTGTTCAGCCTGCTGTTAAACTGTTCAGCCTGCTGTTAAGCTTCTCAGCCTGCTGTTAAGCTGTTCAGCCTGCTGTTAAACTGTTCAGCCTGCTGTTAAGCTGTTCAGCCTGCTGTTAAACTGTTCAGCCTGCTGTTAAACTGTTCAGCCTGCTGTTAAACTGTTCAGCCTGCTATTCAGCCTGCTGTTCAGCCTGCTGTTCAGCCTGCTGTTAAGCTGTTCAGCCTGCTGTTATTTAAATAAAAAAAAATCACCTTTATTTAACCAGGTAGGCTAGTTGAGAACAAGTTCTCATTTACAACTGCGACCTGGCCAAGATAAAGCATAGCAGTGTGAACAGACAACACAGAGTTACACATGGAGTAAACAATTAACAAGTCAATAACACAGTAGAAAAAAAAGAGAGTCTATATACATTGTGTGCAAAAGGCATGAGGAGGTAGGCGAATAATTACAATTTAGCAGATTAACACTGGAGTGATAAATGATCAGATGGTCATGTACAGGTAGAGATGCTAGTGTGCAAAAGAGCAGAAAAGTAAATAAATATAAACAGTATGGGGATGAGGTAGGTAAATTGGGTGGGCTATTTACCGATAGACTATGTACAGCTGCAGCGATCGGTTAGCTGCTCAGATAGTAGATGTTTGAAGTTGGTGAGGGAGATAAAAGTCTCCAACTTCAGCGATTTTTGCAATTCGTTCCAGTCACAGGCAGCAGAGAACTGGAACGAAAGGCGGCCAAATGAGGTGTTGGCTTTAGGGATGATCAGTGAGATACACCTGCTGGAGCGCGTGCTACGGTGGGTGTTGCCATCGTGACCAGTGAACTGAGAATAGGCGGAGCTTTACCTAGCATGGACTTGTAGATGACCTGGAGCCAATGGGTCTGGCAACGAATATGTAGCGAGGGCCAGCCGACTAGAGCATACAGGTCGCAGTGGTGGGTGGTATAAGGTGCTTTAGTAACAAAACGGATGGCACTGTGATAAACTGCATCCAGTTTGCTGAGTAGAGTGTTGGAAGCTATTTTGTAGATGACATCGTCGAAGTCAAGGATCGGTAGGATAGTCAGTTTTACTAGGGTAAGTTTGGAGGCATGAGTGAAGGAGGCTTTGTTGCGGAATAGAAAGCCGACTCTAGATTTGATTTTAGATTGGAGATGTTTGATATGAATCTGGAAGGAGAGTTTACAGTCTAGCCAGACACCTAGGTATTTATAGATGGCCACATATTCTAGGTCGGAACCATCCAAGGTGGTGATGCTAGTCGGGCATGCGGATACAGGCAGCAAATGGTTGAAAAGCATGCATTTGGTTTTTCTAGCATTTAAGAGCAGTTGGAGGCCACGGAAGGAGTGTTGTATGGCGTTGAAGCTCGTTTGGAGGTTAGATAGCACAGTGTCCAAGGAAGGGCCGGAAGTATACAGAATGGTGTCGTCTGCGTAGAGGTGGATTAGGGAATCGCCCGCAGCAAGAGCAACATCATTGATATATACAGAGAAAAGAGTCGGCCCGAGAATTGAACCATGTGGCACCCCCATAGAGACTGCCAGAGGACCGGACAACATGCCCTCCGATTTGACACACTGAACTCTGTCTGCAAAGTAGTTGGTGAACCAGGCAAGGCAGTCATTAGAAAAACCGAGGCTACTGAGTCTGCCGACAAGATTATGGTGATTGACAGAGTCGAAAGCCTTGGCCAGGTCGATGAAGACGGCTGCACAGTACTTTCTTTTATCGATGGCGGTTATGATATCGTTTAGTACCTTGAGCGTGGCTGAGGTGCACCCGTGACCGGCTCGGGAACCAGATTGCACAGCAGAGAAGGTACGGTGGTATTCGAGATGGTCAGTGACCTGTTTGTTGACTTGGCTTTCGACGACCTTAGATAGGCAGGGCAGGATGGATATAGGTCTGTAACAGTTTGTGTCCAAGGTGTCTCCCCCTTTGAAGAGGGGGATGACTGCGGCAGCTTTCCAATCCTTGGGGATTTCAGACGATATGAAAGAGAGGTTGAACAGGCTGGTAATAGGGGTTGCGACAATGGCGGCGGACAGTTTCAGAAATAAAGGGTCCAGATTGTCAAGCCCAGCTGATTTGTACGGGTCCAGGTTTTGCAGCTCTTTCAGAACATCTGCTATCTGGATTTGGGTAAAGGAGAATCTGGAGCGGTTTGGGGGCGGAGCTGTTGGCCGAGGTTGGAGTAGCCAGGAGGAAGGCATGGCCAGCCGTTGAGAAATGCTTGTTGAAGTTTTCGATAATCATGGATTTATCGGTGGTGACCGTGTTACCTAGCCTCAATGCAGTGGGCAGCTGGGAGGAGGTGCTCTTGTTCTCCATGGACTTTACAGTGTCACAGAACTTTTGGAGTTAGAGCTACAGGATGCAAATGTCTGTCTGAAGAAGCTGGCCTTGGCTCTCCTGACTGACTGCGTGTATTGATTCCTGACTTCCCTGAACAGTTGCATATCGCGGGGACTATTCGATAAGTTGTTCAGCCTGCTGTTAAGTTGTTCAGCCTGCTGTTAAACTGTTCAGCCTGCTGTTAAACTGTTCAGCCTGCTGTTAAACTGTTCAGCCTGCTGTTAAACTGTTCAGCCTGCTGTTAAACTGTTCAGCCTGCTGTTAAGCTGTTCAGCCTGCTGTTAAGTTGTTCAGCCTGCTGTTAAACTGTTCAGCCTGCTGTTAAGTTGTTCAGCCTGCTGTTAAACTGTTCAGCCTGCTGTTAAGCTGTTCAGCCTGCTGTTAAACTGTTCAGCCTGCTGTTAAGCTGTTCAGCCTGCTGTTAAACTGTTCAGCCTGCTGTTAAGTTGTTCAGCCTGCTGTTAAACTGTTCAGCCTGCTGTTAAGTTGTTCAGCCTGCTGTTCTAATACTTTATAAGTTGTTCAGCCTGCTGTTCTAATACTTTATAAGTTGTTATACACTTGATCTCTCTGTATCAGCATTAACGACCTCCCCCCGACCCCCGACCCCTGCCCCTTGCAGAGCGGACTGGCCGCGGGACCAGTGTGCTCCTACATACTTCCCCAAATTCAGGAATGGGTGGGAGCCCCCGGCTGAGCTGTTCAGGACCTCCCAGTGGGAGACAGAGGGATCAGGGGAACCTCCCAGGTCCCCCATATCCAACCTCCTGTCCCCCTACAAGTCAGACGAGGTGTGTACACAGACACACACATACAGACACACACACATTTTATACTCATACATTTTTAGGCTGCTGTCCATTTGAGTCATTCTAGTAGATTTTTCCCAACCATCCAGACTCCTCCCAGCCATCCATTGTTAGTTCTTCATTTGTTTGTTTACATTTCTTCAGTGAAGGTTTCTTCAGCAGGTTTGAAATACTTTGAGTTATTTACTAGTTCAGTGTGTTACACTAGTCAGAAACACGCTAGTCCAGAACATCGTTTTTTTATTGCATTTTTTATTGAACCTTTATTTAACTAGGACAGTCAATTAAGAACAAATTCTTATTTACAATGACGTCCTAACTCGGCCAAACTCTCCCCTAACCCGGACGATGCTGGTCAGATTGTGCGCCGCCCTATAAAATTTTCTCTCTCTTTCAGATTTTTGGAACACAGTCTTTAAACTCATCGAATGGGTAAATGGATTATATTTCCCAGATTACTACTACTGTGATTCTACATTACATGCTGCTACTACCATTACTTGACAAAAATGTTAATGTTATTTCTTGAGCTGCTATAAAACGTATACGCTGTTGTAGTGTTAATACAGACCATGTAACAGAAGTGTAGCTAAATCTGGGCCAATATTTATTGTGCATGATCCCATGAGAAATAACTCATGCATTTGTCTCCTGTCCCAGGTCCAACAATGGGCTGACCACCTGGTCCCGTAAATATGCCAAGATCCGCTACCACTTTGTGGCCCGCAATGCCAACGAACTGTCAGTACTGCAGGACGAGGTGCTAGAGGTACGACATCTATATTATAATACTGTCAGTACTGCAGGACGAGGTGCTGGAGGTACGACATCTATATTATAATACTGTCAGTACTGCAGGACGAGGTGCTAGAGGTACGACATCTATATTATAATACTGTCAGTACTGCAGGACGAGGTGCTAGAGGTACGACATCTATATTATAATACTGTCAGTACTGCAGGACGAGGTGCTAGAGGTACGACATCTATATTATAATACTGTCAGTACTGCAGGACGAGGTGCTAGAGGTACGACATCTATATTATAATACTGTCAGTACTGCAGGACGAGGTGCTAGAGGTACGACATCTATATTATATGCGGAGTGACATGCAGAGTCAGTGACATGCAGAGTCGGAGTGACATGCAGAGTCGGAGTGACATGCAGAGTCGGAGTGACATGCAGAGTGACATGCAGAGTCAGAGTGACATGCAGAGTGACATGCAGAGTGACATGCAGAGTCAGAGTGACATGCAGAGTGACATGCAGAGTCAGAGTGACATGCAGAGTGACATGCAGAGTCAGAGTGACATGCAGAGTGACATGCAGAGTCAGAGTGACTTCTGGGTTGTGGGTTCGATTCATGCTTGGGACACATATGAAAATGCATGTTTCAGATTAAAAAACAACAACATGCTAAATGGTATATTATTATTATTATTATTATTATTTAGGTCATTGTGGCGGCAGATAACCTAGATCGAATCCCCGAGCTGACATGATAAAACTCTGTCGTTCTGCCCCCTGAACAAGGCAGTTAACCCACTGTTCCTAGGCCGTCATTGAAAATAAGAATTTGTTCTTAACTGACTTGTCTAGTTAAATAAAGGTACACATTTTAAAACAAAAGTGGCCCTGCAGGTGATAGAGGACGATAAACAGTGGTGGAAACTGAGGAACAGGAGTGGCCAATCAGGATATGTCCCCTACAACATCCTGGATGTGGTCAAACTAGAGGAACCACACGGCATGGCTGAACCTCTCTATAGCCAGGTAACATTACACACACAAACATTATCATAAACGCACACATTAGAACACACACACACACACATTATCATAAACGCACACATTAGAACACACACACATTATCATAAACGCACACATTAGAACGCACACACACACACATTATCATAAACGCACACATTAGAACACACACACACACATTATCATAAACGCACACATTAGAACGCACACACACACACACATTATCATAAACTCACACATTAGAACACACACACACACATTATCATAAACGCACACATTAGAACGCACACACACACACATTATCATAAACGCACACATTAGAACGCACACACACACACAATCATAAATGCACACATTAGAACGCACACACACACACACATTATCATAAACGCACACATTAGAAAGCACATACGCACACACACACACTATCATGCACAATATGATATACAGACACATTATCACAGACATGCACACACTCAATATCATATGCACACATATTATCACACACACACACACACACAGCTACTGTTCACACATAACCTTCAGTTATGCACTGCAAGTATAGAGGGAATGTGCAGTTATGCACATTCCCTCTATACTTCTAAAACACACCACACAAACACATCTTCATGATACCACCCCTTCTCCGTACTTTACAAGCCCTGTACCCACCTACCAATGCATCCTGGAAACCAGTTGAACACATTTATAACTATATAAATCTAATCTATTCATTCATTATTAACGTTCTTTCATGTGTCTTTCTTTTG
Source organism: Oncorhynchus mykiss (assembly GCF_057628025.1). Lineage (NCBI taxonomy): Eukaryota > Metazoa > Chordata > Actinopteri > Salmoniformes > Salmonidae > Oncorhynchus > Oncorhynchus mykiss. Next base: position 102,630,956 of record NC_143023.1, on the reverse strand, counting down.
TCTCTGTGTGTGTCTGTGTCACCTCTGGTTGGCCAGCCCTACAGCCCTACAGCCCTACAGCCCTACAGCCCTACCTCTCCCTCCAGCTCTCTAGGTAGAGGGGAGAGCTTTGACATGGGCCGCTTCAAAGAATGTGAGTCTCATAGCTTTCGTTTACTACTGCACAATCTAGATAACTGCTTATCTGAGCTATCTGAGCTTAAGGTTTTTACGAGTTTCCTCATCTTAGCCAAGAGGACCTCAGCACTTATAGATGAGCAGGTATACCTCTTAAACAGTTACTTCCCCTGTCTCTCCGTTCTCCACATTCTGTTAATTCTCTCTCTCTTTCTGTCTCTCTCTTTCCCTCGGTCTCTCTCTCTCTCCCCTGCCATTGATCCTCTGTCTCTCCCTCCCTCTCTCTCTCCCTTCCCCCAGCTCGGACACACCAGATGGATGAGGTGAATGATGAGTTGTTGAAGAGGATCACTACTAATAAGTCCAATCCTCCGGGCCGTAACTTCAGGGTAGAGCGCCCCTCAGACAGCAGCTCCTCTCCTCCTCTCACCTTAGACTCCAGCCCACCGCAGGTCACCGCCTGGCTCAATGCCAAGGGATTCTCTAAACCGTGAGTCACCATACTTGGCTGTGTGTTAAGAAGACATGATATACGCACGCACGCACACACACACACACACACACACACAAAAACATAAATAAACACACAGGCAGGCAGGCAGATATCAGTTAAAGTTTATGTACTTACAATCGTGAGGAAGAGAGAAAAGTGACAGTGCTGGCTTCAGTTATCTCATGGTATTATCATGCTATATAGTCTTCAGTTATCTCATGGTATTATCATGCTATATAGTCTTCAGTTATCTCATGGTATTATCATGCTATATAGTCTTCAGTTATCTCATGGTATTATCATGCTATATAGTCTTCAGTTATCTCATGGTATTATCATGCTATATAGTCTTCAGTTATCTCATGGTATTATCATGCTATATAGTCTTCAGTTATCTCATGGTATTATCATGCTATATAGTCTTCAGTTATCTCATGGTATTATCATGCGATATAGTCTTCAGTTATCTCATGGTATTATCATGCTATATAGTCTTCAGTTATCTCATGGTATTATCATGCTATATAGTCTTCAGTTATCTCATGGTATTATCATGCGATATAGTCTTCAGTTATCTCATGGTATTATCATGCGATATAGTCTTCAGTTATCTCATGGTATTATCATGCTATATAGTCTTCAGTTATCTCATGGTATTATCATGCTATATAGTCTTCAGTTATCTCATGGTATTATCATGCTATATAGTCTTCAGTTATCTCATGGTATTATCATGCGATATAGTCTTCAGTTATCTCATGGTATTATCATGCTATATAGTCTTCAGTTATCTCATGGTATTATCATGCTATATAGTCTTCAGTTATCTCATGGTATTATCATGCTACATAGTCTTCAGTTATCTCATGGTATAATCATGCTCTATAGTCTTCAGTTATCTCATGGTATTATCATGCTACATAGTCTTCAGTTATCTCATGGTATTATCATGCTATATAGTCTTCAGTTATCTCATGGTATTATCATGCTATATAGTCTTCAGTTATCTCATGGTATTATCATGCTATATAGTCTTCAGTTATCTCATGGTATTATCATGCTATATAGTCTTCAGTTATCTCATGGTATTATCATGCTATATAGTCTTCAGTTATCTCATGGTATTATCATGCTATATAGTCTTCAGTTATCTCATGGTATTATCATGCTATATAGTCTTCAGTTATCTCATGGTATTATCATGCTATATGGTCTTCCGCTAGCTAACTGTACTATTAGAACCAGGAAAGGTCACCTAGCCAGTGCAAGTTTACAGAGAAAAATGCTCCAAATGCAAACTCAACATTGCTCTTTTTCTTGTGGAATAGGGTAATCTTATCCAAATCAGTTCACAAGCCTTGCAAACATCCCACTAGATAAAACATTTAGTTAGAACATTTGACATTTTGTGAATTTATATTGCAAATATTTAGCATGTTCGTATTTTGTTTGTTCAATATTGAAAGGAAGGTGGAGTGTCTGGGTATCCTGACTAGAGCTCAGTTCTTCTCTAGTGTTTAATATGTTATACAAGGAATTATGGGTAACAGACTTCGGATACCTATAGATTTAACTATGGTTTGTGGAAAGTAACTATTTTTGGGGAGGAACAAACAGTAACTTTGGAGGTGACTATTTCAATACAGATACCCCCAAAATAACTATTTTAAACTATTTCAATACAGGGAGCAAGGGGTCTACGGTTGGGTAGGGAACACCCCCCACCCGTGCCAATCCAATAGGGGGCACCCCTGGTCATTTTGGACCTTTTTCAAAAAAAGTCCCACTTCTCCCTCATCATACATGACAAATAGACCATCTAGGTTGATTCATGGCTTAACATAGGGCTATATATCATTTGGGCAGTATAAATGCCATTTGGAAATGGTTCACTGACTTTTGGGTTTGGAAACCGACTTCCTATGATCGTACATGGCAAATGGACATAACATCCTGATTTGGCACTTTCAATACTTTCCTATTGCATTTGGACATTTCTTATGGCATTTGGCAAAAAAAAAACAAGTGACTTTTGACTTAGACTTTTGACTTCCTATGATATCATATTGCAAATGCACAAAACATCCTGACTTGGCACATTCAATACTTTCATATTGCATTTGAACATTTCTTATGGCATTTGGCAATGGTTCACTGAATTTTGACTCCGACTTCCTATGAAATCATATTGCAAATGGACAAAACATCCTGATTTGGCACTTTCAATACTTTCATATTGCATTTGGACATTTCTTACTGCATCTGGCAATGGTTCACTGACTTTTGACTTCGACTTTTGACTTCCTAGTAAATCATATTGCAAATGGACAAAACATATGCCTTATGGACAAGTAAAAAAAAAAAAATATGACAATAAAATATGACAAAATTATGTGTAATTGACAAAAAAAATTGAAAGAATTTCAAAAAACGGTCCAGAAAGCACTTTTTTAAGTTGTTTTGAATTTGGAGCCCTGCAATTTCACTGGCTGTTGTCGAGGTATCCCATAATTAAAATTCCTCAATCATACAAGTATTTTACACCATTTTAAAGATAAACTTCTTGTAAATCCAGCCACAGTGTCCGATTTCAAATAGGCTTTACGGCGAAAGCACAACAAACGATTATGTTAGGTCAGCACCTAGTCACAGAAAACCAGAAAGCCATTTTCCAGCCAAGGACAGCCCTCACTGTTCTTGTGCCTGTGTAGTTAAACTGTAATTACTTCAGGAGCAGCATTTTATTAGTATGTTGTTACATAATTATTGAGTAATTGCATTTTAATTGTATAACAAAGAGCTGAGAGTATTTGTAACTACTGACAAGAGGAATAGTGACTTCGTTATTCCATTTATGTAATAACTCACTTATTATGCAATTATAAAGCAATTTCCAAAATCATATGCAAGACTATTGTTGCTATTGTAATGATCACAAAGATAATACACATGTATAATAACTTGGTGTCAGGTGGTACGTTATGTCTCACTCATTATGAAAATATGTGTAAGTCATTTTGGGGCTGGAAGAGTGGGTTATCTTGATGATTCCATGTCCCTCATATGTTTCATTAACACACATTACTTGTTGTCGTCTTTGGTTCTTCATTACATTTTGGGCAGACATCAAATACAATTTTTGTTTTCAAATAACTTGCATATATTCAAATACATTAAAATAGTATTCATTTTTCTGAGACCTGTATTTGAATATCACATAAAATAATTGCCTTTGAAAACGCTACATTTCTAACTCTTCATTAAACTAGAGTATTTCAAAAGTTGGTATTTTAAAATAAACTACAAAATACAACTATTTCCTGCCCATGTCTGATGGATAATGCAGTCTCTGTTCCATACAGCACAGTGGATTGCCTGGGTATAGAGCATTATGGGTAATGTAGTCTCTGTTCCCTACAGGACGGTGGAGTGCCTGGGGAACCTGACGGGCGCTCAGCTCTTCTCTCTGAACAAGGAGGAACTGAAGGCAGTGTGTGGAGACGAGGGAGCCAGGGTGTACAGCCAGACCACCGTGCAGAAAGCCCAGCTAGAGGTCTGTATCACATGCACACATACTGACACATGAACCACTGTACGCACACACACACACACGCACAAGCACGCACGAACACACACACGTTTAGAGCCTTTAGATGTTTAGATATAAAAAATAAAAAAACTCAAACCTGAAAATCTATTTCCAGAAGAACAATGGGAATTCAGAGCTCCAAGAGATTATGAGACGACGACAAGAGAAGATCGATGCCGGCAAGGACTAATCTGAGCATGCTCAATGACTGTCAACCAATCACAGCTCAGCATGGCTGGTCACCATAACAACCCTCTCCAGTAGCAACCAACCAGAAGCCTTCCCCTCCCACAGTGCCCACCCTTTCACCAACTTATTTTTATCAGACAATCGACAGTTAACATTGGCATTTAATATAAATGTTCTATACATTTTTTTTTAATTATATATTTATTTTTCATCTTAGTGAATGTGTATGTTTACCTTTTTCTTCAATGATGTTCTCTAGTAATTATGACTATTGCTTTTTGATGCTTTGCCTGACAATGTTTCTATCTTTGTATAGTGGTGAGGGACCATATTAATTTACAGGTGTAGTGGTGAGGGACCATATTAATTTACAGGTGTAGTGGTGAGGGACCATATTAATTTACAGGTGTAGTGGTGAGAGAGATAGTTTGTGCATCTGTGTGAGTGCGTGCGTGTGTGTGTGTGTGTGTGAGTGCGTATGTGACTGATGGCTGTATGTGACTGATGGCTGTATGTGACTGACGGCTGCTGTATGTGACTGACGGCTGCTGTATGTGACTGACGGCTGCTGTATGTGACTGACGGCTGCTGTATGTGACTGTCGGCTGCTGTATGTGACTGACGGCTGCTGTATGTGACTGACGGCTGCTGTATGTGACTGACGGCTGCTGTATGTGACTGACGGCTGCTGTATGTGACTGACGGCTGCTGTATGTGATGACGGCTGCTGTATGTGACTGACGGCTGCTGTATGTGACTGACGGCTGTATGTGTGTCCTTGTTTTATTTCCAGGGAATTCTTGAAGAAATGTTTTTGGGTGAAATCAAATCCATAAGGTCCTCAAAAGTACATTTTCAAATTGGATGTTATTGTTCACATATCTGATTATACTCCAATGTATTAAAATGTTATACTGTTTACTGAATAATGCTACATTATAGTTCGGGGGCAGTCTGTATTCTATTCTCGTGTCCAGTCACACTGTCCATATTGCAAAATATCCTCCGACTATTACTAAATACAGTTCTGTAATTCATTTGACTTATCCTCCAACTATTGCATCCCTGTGCCACTGTCTATATAAAGTATGCTGTACGTTTACAATTGTCATCCAATCATATTTCTGTTCTGTGTAGACGTGTTCATTCCTTCAATAATAAACGCAAGTTCGGGAGTCAACTCTACTGCTGATCGTATTGAATTCCATCCTTAGGTTACAGATTGTAGTCATATTACCCGGTGGTGCAATCCAATCCTGTTCAAGCTCACGTAACGGAGGTCAGAACGTGACGTAAACTCACTGCACAGCTAGCTTGAAATGTTGCAGATGGGGCCATCCAATCGGTACTTTTTTGGTGGCTCAAACCGTTGTTAGGTTGTCAAGGAGGGCGATCAGGTGTGTTGGTAGGTTGTCAAGGAGGGCGATCAGGTGTGTTGGTAGGTTGTCAAGGAGGGTGATCAGGTGTGTTGGTAGGTTGTCAAGGAGGGCGATCAGGTGTGTTGGTAGGTTGTCAAGGAGGGCGATCAGTTGTGTTGGTAGGTTGTCAAGGAGGGCGATCAGGTGTGTTGGTAGGTTGTCAAGGAGGGCGATCAGGTGTGTTGGTAGGTTGTCAAGGAGGGCGATCAGGTGTGTTGGTAGGTTGTCAAGGAGGGCGATCAGGTGTGTTGGTAGGTTGTCAAGGAGGGCGATCAGGTGTGTTGGTAGGTTGTCAAGGAGGGCGATCAGGTGTGTTGGTAGGTTGTCAAGGAGGGCGATCAGGTGTGTTGGTAGGTTGTCAAGGAGGGCGATCAGGTGAGTTGGTAGGTTGTCATGGAGGGCGATCAGGTGTGTTGGTAGGTTGTCAAGGAGGGCGATCAGGTGTGTTGGTAGGTTGTCAAGGAGGGCGATCAGGTGTGTTGGTAGGTTGTCAAGGAGGGCGATCAGGTTTGTTGGTAGGTTGTCAAGGAGGGCGATCAGGTGTGTTGGTAGGTTGTCAAGGAGGTGTGTTGGTAGGTTGTCAAGGAGGGCGATCAGGTGTGTTGGTAGGTTGTCAAGGAGGGCGATCAGGTGTGTTGGTAGGTTGTCAAGGAGGGCGATCAGGTGTGTTGGTAGGTTGTCAAGGAGGGCGATCAAGTGTGTTGGTAGGTTGTCAAGGAGGGCGATCAGGTGTGTTGGTAGGTTGTCAAGGAGGGCGATCAGGTGTGTTGATAGGTTGTCAAGGAGGGCGATCAGGTGTGTTGGTAGGTTGTCAAGGAGGGCGATCAGGTGTGTTGGTAGGTTGTCAAGGAGGGCGATCAGGTGTGTTGGTAGGTTGTCAAGGAGGGCAATCAGGTGTGTTGGTAAGTTGTCAAGGAGGGCGATCAGGTGTGTTGGTAGGTTGTCAAGGAGGGCAATCAGGTGGGTTGGTAGGTTGTCAAGGAGGGCGATCAGGTGCGTTGGTAGGTTGTCAAGGAGGGCGATCAGGTGCGTTGGTAGGTTGTCAAGGAGGGCGATCAGGTGTGTTGGTAGGTTGTCAAGGAGGGCGATCAGGTGCGTTGGTAGGTTGTCAAGGAGGGCGATCAGGTGCGTTGGTAGGTTGTCAAGGAGGGCGATCAGGTGCGTTGGTAGGTTGTCAAGGAGGGCGATCAGGTGCGTTGGTAGGTTGTCAAGGAGGGTGATCAGGTGCGTTGGTAGGTTGTCAAGGAGGGCGATCAGGTGTGTTGGTAGGTTGTCATGGAGGGCGATCAGGTGTGTTGGTAGGTTGTCAAGGAGGGCGATCAGGTGTGTTGGTAGGTTGTCAAGGAGGGCGATCAGGTGTGTTGGTAGGTTGTCAAGGAGGGCGATCAGGTGCGTTGGTAGGTTGTCAAGGAGGGCGATCAGGTGCGTTGGTAGGTTGTCAAGATGGGCGATCAGGTGCGTTGGTAGGTTGTCAAGGAGGGCGATCAGGTGCGTTGGTATGTTGTCAAGGAGGGCGATCAGGTGTGTTGGTAGGTTGTCAAGGAGGGCAATCAGGTGTGTTGGTAGGTTGTCAAGGAGGGCGATAAGGTGTGTTGGTAGGTTGTCAAGGAGGGCGATCAGGTGTGTTGGTAGGTTGTCAAGGAGGGCGATCAGGTGTGTTGGTAGGTTGTCAAGGAGGGCGATCAGGTGTGTTGGTAGGTTGTCAAGGAGGGCGATCAGGTGTGTTGGTAGGTTGTCAAGGAGGGCGATCAGGTGTGTTGGTAGGTTGTCAAGGAGGGCGATCAGGTGTGTTGGTAGGTTGTCAAGGAGGGCGATCAGGTGTGTTGGTAGGTTGTCAAGGAGGGCGATCAGGTGTGTTGGTAGGTTGTCAAGGAGGGCGATCAGGTGTGTTGGTAGGTTGTCATGGAGGGCGATCAGGTGTGTTGGTAGGTTGTCAAGGAGGGCGATCAGGTGTGTTGGTAGGTTGTCAAGGAGGGCGATCAGATGTGTTGGTAGGTTGTCAAGGAGGGCGATCAAGTGTGTTGGTAGGTTGTCAAGAAGGGCGATCAGGTTTGTTGGTAGGTTGTCAAGGAGGGCGATCAGGTGTGTTGGTAGGTTGTCAAGGAGGTGTGTTGGTAGGTTGTCAAGGAGGGCGATCAGGTGTGTTGGTAGGTTGTCAAGGAGGGCGATCAGGTGTGTTGGTAGGTTGTCAAGGAGGGCGATCAGGTGTGTTGGTAGGTTGTCAAGGAGGGCGATCAGGTGCGTTGGTAGGTTGTCAAGGAGGGCGATCAGGTGTGTTGGTAGGTTGTCAAGGAGGGCGATCAGGTGTGTTGGTAGGTTGTCAAGGAGGGCGATCAGGTGTGTTGGTAGGTTGTCAAGGAGGGCGATCAGGTGTGTTGGTAGGTTGTCAAGGAGGGCGATCAGGTGTGTTGGTAGGTTGTCAAGGAGGGCGATCAGGTGTGTTGGTAGGTTGTCAAGGAGGGCAATCAGGTGTGTTGGTAGGTTGTCAAGGAGGGCAATCAGGTGCGTTGGTAGGTTGTCAAGGAGGGCGATCAGGTGCGTTGGTAGGTTGTCAAGGAGGGCGATCAGGTGTGTTGGTAGGTTGTCAAGGAGGGCGATCAGGTGTGTTGGTAGGTTGTCAAGGAGGGCGATTAGGTGTGTTGGTAGGTTGTCAAGGAGGGCGATCAGGTGTGTTGGTAGGTTGTCAAGGAGGGCGATCAGGTGTGTTGGTAGGTTGTCAAGGAGGGCGATCAGGTGTGTTGGTAGGTTGTCAATGAGGGCGATCAGGTGTGTTGGTAGGTTGTCAAGGAGGGTGTGTTGCGATTGGAGGAAAACATTTAGCATCAGTTATTTACATTGCAATAATATTTGTTATTGTTCTTTTTTCAATGCCTCAACCGATTTCATATCTTCTATGTTGGGTTGTGCAGGTTCCTGTTTCGAATAAACTCTGAAGGAGCCAAATGCACAGAGAACGCAGGAGTGATCCGCAAGCCCGGAAAGGTCGTTCAGAGGAAGATGTTGCCAATTAACTTACATGTTACACGTTCTCTGGCAGACCTGAATGAGTTCGAGTGGAAAAGCTCCAACATAAAAGTACACAAATACACTCACCTGATGAACACACAAATACACTCACCTGATGAACACATCAATACACTCACCTGATGAACACATCAATACACTCACCTGATCAACACATCAATACACTCACCTGATCAACACATCAATACACTCACCTGATGAACACATCAATACACTCACCTGATGAACACATCAATACACTCACCTGATCAACACATCAATACACTCACCTGATCAACACATCAACTTCATTTGACTTTTTACCCACAGAGTAGTAGTAGTAGTAGTAGTAGTAGTAATAGCAGCAGTAGCAGTAGTAGTAGTGGTAGTAGCAGTAGTAGTAGTACTAGTAGTAGTAGTAGTAGTAGTAGTGGTAGTAGTAGTAGTGGTGGTAGTAGTAGTAGTAGCAGTAGCAGTAGTAGTAGTGGTAGTGGTGGTAGTAGTAGTAGCAGTAGTAGTGGTAGTAGTAGTGGTGGTAGTAGTAGTAGCAGCAGTAGCAGTAGTAGTAGTAGTAGTAGTAATAGTAGTAGTAGTAGTAGTAGTAGTAGTAGTAGCAGCAGTAGTAGTAGTAGCAGTAGCAGTAGCAGCAGTAGCAGCAGTAGTAAAAGTAGTAGCATCAGCAGTAGTAGTAGTAGTAGTAGTAGTAGTAGTAGTAGTAGTAGTAGCATCAGCAGTAGTAGTAGCAGCAGTAGCAGCAGTAGTATCAGTAGTAATAGTAGTAGTAGTAGTAATAGCAGCAGTAGTAGCAGTAGTAATAGCAGCAGTAGTAGCAGTAGTAGTAGCAGTAGTAATAGTAGTAGCATCAGCAGTAGTAGTAGCATCAGCAGTAGTAGTAGCAGTAGTAATAGTAGTAGTAGTAGCAGCAGTAATAGCAGTAGCAGTAGTAGTAGTAGCAGTAGTAATAGCAGCAGTAGTAGCAGTAGTAATAGCAGCAGTAGTAGCAGTAGTAGCAGTAGTAATAGTAATAGCAGCAGCAGTAGTAGCAGTAGCAGTAGTAATAGTAGTAGTAGTAGTAATAGTAGTAGTTGCAGCAGCAGTAATAGCAGTAGCAGTAGTAATAGTAGTAGTAGTAGCAGTAGCAGTAGTAATAGTAGTAGTAGTAGTAGTAGTAATAGTAGTAGTAGTAGTAGCAGCAGCAGTAATAGCAGTAGCAGTAGTAGCGGCAGCAGCAGTAGTAGCAGCAGTAGTAGCAGCAGTAGTAGCAGTAGTAGTAGCAGTAGTAGCAGTAGTAGCAGTAGTAGAAGTAGTAGTAGTAGTGGTAGTAGTAGCAGTAGTAGTAGTAGCAGTAGAGGTAGCAATAGTAGTAGTAGCAGCAGCAGTAGTATTAGAAGTAGTAGTAATAGCAGTAGTAGTAGTTGCAGCAGTAGTAGTAGTAGCAGTAGTAGCAGTAGCAGTAATAGCAGTAGTTGTGGTAGTAGCAGTAGTAGTAGTAGCAGCAGTAGTGGTAGCAGTAGTAGTAGCAGTAGTAGTAGTAATAGTAGTAGTATTGATAGTAGTAGTGATAGTAATAGTAGTAGTGTTGATAGTAGTATTGATAGTAATAATAGTAGTATTGATAGTAGTAGTGATAGTAATAGTAGTAGTGTTGATAGTAGTATTGATAGTAATACTAGTAGTATTGATAGTAGTAGTGATAGTAATAGTAGTAGTGTTGCTAGTAGTATTGATAGTAATAATAGTAGTATTGATAGTAGTAGTGATAGTAATAATAGTAGTATTGATAGTAGTAGTGATAGTAATAGTAGTAGTGTTGATAGTAGTATTGATAGTCATTGTAGCAGTGTTGATAGTAGTATTGATAGTAATAATAGTAGTATTGATAGTAGTAGTATTGATAGGAGGGGTGATAGTAGTAGTGATAGTAATAGTAGCAGTAGTGATAGTAGTAGTAATAGTAGTAGTACTAATAGTAATAGTAATAGTATTGATAGTAATAGTAATAGTATTAATAGTAATATTGATAGCAGTAGTGATAGTAATAGTGATAGCAGTAGTCGTAGTAGCAATAGTAGCAGTAGCAGCAGTAGTAGTAGTAGCAGTAGTAGTATCCGTAGCAGTAGTAGCAGTAGTAGTAGCAGTAGTAGTAATAGTAGTAGTATTGATAATAGTAGTAGTATTGATAGTAGTAGTAGTAGCGATAGTAATAGTGATAGTAGTGATAGTAATAGTAGTAGTGATAGTAATAGTAGTAGCATTGATAGTAGTAGTATTGATAGGAGGGGTGATAGTAGTAGTGATAGTAATAGTAGCAGTAGTGATAGTAGTAGTAATAGTAGTAGTATTGATAGTAGCAGTAATAGTAATAGTATTAATAGTAATATTGATAGCAGTAGTGATAGTAATAGTGATAGCAGTAGTCGTAGTCGTGGTAGCAATAGTAGCAGTAGCAGCAGTAGTAGTAGTAGCAGCAGTAGTAGTAGTAGCAGCAGCAGTAGCAGTGGTAGCAGTAGCAGTAGTAGTAGCGGTAGCAGTAGCAGTAGTAGTAGCGGTAGCAGTAGTAGTATCAGTAGCAGTAGTAGCAGTAGTAGTAGTAGTAATAGTAGTAGTATTGATAATAGTAGTAGTATTGATAGTAATAGTAGTAGTGATAGTAATAGTGATAGTAATAGTAGTAGCAGCAGTAGTAGTAGTAGTAGTATCAGTAATAGCAGTAGTAGTAGTAGTAGTAGCGATACTAAAAAAAAAAAAAATGTATTTCACCTTTATTTAACCAGGTAGGCTAGTTGAGAACAAGTTCTCATTTACAATTGCGACCTGGCCAAGATAAAGCAAAGCAGTGTGAACAGACAACACAGAGTTACACATGGAGTAAACAATTAATTGTTGCAATTCGTTCCAGTCACAGGCAGCAGAGAACTGGAACGAAAGGAGGTGAGGTGCTGGCTTTAGGGATGATCAGTGAGATACACCTGCTGGAGTGCGTGCTACGGGTGGGTGTTGCCATCGTGACCAGTGAACTGAGATAAGGCAGAGCTTTACCTAGCATGGACTTGTAGATGACCTGGAGCCAGTGGGTCTGGCGACAAATATGTAGCGAGGGCCAGCCGACTAGAGCATACAGGTTGCAGTGGTGGATGGTATAAGGTGCTTTAGTAACAAAACGGATGGCACTGTGATAAACTGCATCCAGTTTGCTGAGTAGAGTATTGGAAGCTATTTTGTAGATGACATCGCCGAAGTCGAGGATCGGTAGGATAGTCAGTTTTACTAGGGTAAGTTTGGCGGCGTGAGTGAAGGAGGCTTTGTTGCGGAATAGAAAGCCGACTCTAGATTTGATTTTAGATTGGAGATGTTTGATATGAGTCTGGAAGTAGAGTTTACAGTCTAGCCAGACACCTAGGTACTTATAGATGTCCACATATTCTAGGTCGGAACCATCCAGGGTGGTGATGCTAGTCGGGCGTGCGGGTGCAGGCAGCGAACGGTTGAAAAGCATGCATTCGGTTTTACTAGCGTTTAAGAGCAGTTGGAGGCCACGGAAGGAGTGTTGTATGGCATTGAAGCTCATTTGGAGGTTAGATAGCACAGTGTCCAAGGAAGGGCCGGAAGTATACAGAATGGTGTCGTCTGCGTAGAGGTGGATCAGGGAATCGCCCGCAGCAAGAGCAACATCATTGATATATACAGAGAAAAGAGTCAGCCCGAGAATTGAACCCCGTGGCACCCCCATAGAGACTGCCAGAGGACCGGACAACATGCCCTCCGATTTGACAAGCTGAACTCTGTCTGCAAAGTAGTTGGTGAACCAGGCAAGGCAGTCATTAGAAAAACCGAGGCTACTGAGTCTGCCGATAAGAATATGGTGATTGACAGAGTCGAAAGCCTTGGCCAGGTCGATGAAGACGGCTGCACAGTATTGTCTTTTATCGATGGCGGTTATGATATCGTTTAGAACCTTGAGCGTGGCTGAGGTACACCCGTGACCGGCTCAGAAACCAGATTGCACAGCGGAGAAGGTACGGTGGGATTCGAGATGGTCAGTGACCTGTTTGTTGACTTGGCTTTCGCAGGATGGAAATAGGTCTGTAACAGTTTGGGTCCAGGATGACTGCGGCAGCTTTCCAATCCTTGGGGATCTCAGACAGTATGAAAGAGAGGTTGAACAGGCTGGTAATAGGGGTTGCGACAATGGCGGTGGATAGTTTCAGAAATAGAGGGCCAAGATTGTCAAGCCCAGCTGATTTGTACGGGTCCAGGTTTTGCAGCTCTTTCAGAACATCTGCTATCTGGATTTGGGTAAAGGAGAACCTGGAGAGGCTTGGGTGAGTAGCTGCGGGGGGGGGGGAGGGCGGAGCTGTTGGCCGAGGTTGGAGTAGCCAGGAGGAAGGAATGTCCAGCCGTTGAGAAATGCTTGTTGAAGTTGCGTCAACAGTAATAGTATTGATAGAAGTAGTGATAGGAATAGCATTGATAGTAGTATTGGTAGTAGTAGTAGTGATAGTAATAGTAGTAGTGATAGTAATAGTATTCATAGTAGTAGTAGTAGGGATAGTAATAGTGATAGTAATAGCAATCTCTCTTTCTATTCTTTCAGTCTAGCCCTGCTCGCTCCTCTCTGTCCATCGCTCTCTCTCAGCTCCCCTCTCTCTCGTTTCTCTCTCAAAGGCAGGCAAGCAGTTCTTGTTATAGTTTATAGTAAACATTTCTCCCTATTCATCTGTTTTCCTGTGTTCAGGATGGGTTAGGGCAGTGTGCAGTGTGGTTGAGAGTGCATCGTCTGTGGACCTATTTGGGTGGTAAGCAAATTGGAGTGGGTCTAGGGTGTCAGGTAGGGTGGAGGTGATATGGTCCTTGACTAGTCTCTCAAAGCACTTCATGATGATGGAAGTTAGCTCAGTTACCTCAGTTGCCTTCTTGAAGCATGTGGGAACAGCAGACTGGGATAAGGACTGATTGAATATGTCCGTAAACACACCAGCCAGCTGGTCTGCGCATGCTCTGAGGGGGCAGCTGAGGATGTCGTCTGGGCCTGCAGCCTTGCGAGGGTTAACACGTTTAAATGTTTTACTCACTTCGACTGCAGTGAAGGAGAGTCCGCATGTTTTGGTTGCGGGCCGTGTCAGTGGCACTGTATTGTCTTCAAAGCGAGCAAAAAAGTAATTTAGTCTGCCTGGGAGCAGGACATCCTGGTCCGTGACTGGGCTGGATTTCTTCTTGTAGTCCGTGATTGACTGTAGACCCTGCCACATACCTTTTGTGTCTGAGCCGTTGAATTGCGACTCTACTTTGTCTCTATACTGACGCTTAGCTTGTTTGATTGCCTTGCGGAGGGAATAGTTACACTGCTTGTATTCGGTCATGTTACCGGTCACCTTGCCCTGATTAAAAGCAGTGGTTCGCGCTTTCAGTTTCACGCGAATGCTGCCACCAATCCACGGTTTCTGGTTTGGGAATGTTGTTTCCATAGCAACGATTAAAACATCGTCAATGCACGTTCTAATGAACTCGCACACCGAATCAGCGTATTCGTCAATGTTGTTGTTCACCGCAATGTGGAACATATCCTAGTCCACGTGATGGAAGCAGTCTTGGAGCGTGGAATCAGATTGGTCGGACCAGCGTTGAACAGACCTCAGCGCGGGAGCTTCTTATTTTAGCTTCTGTCTGTAGATAGGGAGCGACAAAATGGAGTCGTGGTCAGCTTTTCCGAAAGGAGGGCGGGAGAGGGCCTTATATGCGTCGCGGAAGTTAGAATAGCAATGATCCAAGGTTTTACCAGCTCTGGTTGCGCAATCGATATGCTGATACAATTTAGGGAGTCTTGTTTTCAGACTAGCCTTGTTAAAATCCCCAGCTACAATGAATGCAGCCTCAGGATATGTGGTTTCCAGTTTGCAAAGAGTCAAATAAAGTTAGTTCAGAGCCATCGATGTGTCTGCTTGGGGGGGAATATATACGGCTGTGATTATAATCGAAGAGAATTCTCTTGGTAGATAATGTGGTCGACATTTGATTGTAGGGAATTCTAAATCAGGTGAACAGAAGGACTTGAGTTCCTGGATGTTGTTGTGACCACACCACGTCTCGTTAACCATAAGGCATACCCCCCCCACCCCTCTTCTTACCAGAAAGATGTTTGTTTCTGTCGGCGCGATGCGTGGAGAAACCAGCTGGCTGCACCGACTCCGATAGCGTCTCTCGAGTGAGCCATGTTTCCGTGAAGCAAAGAACGTTACAGTCTCTGATGTCTCTCTGGAATGCTACCCTTGCTCAGATTTCATCAACCTTGTTGTCAAGAGACAGGACATTGGCGAGTAGTATGCTAGGGAGTGGTGCGCGATGTGCCCGTCTCCGGAGCCTGACCAGAAGACCGCGTCGTTTCCCTCTTTTACGACGTCTTTGTTTTGGGTCGCCGGCTGGGATCCATTCCGTTGTCCACACAGAAACACAGAAATACCATATCATAGAAAACGCACATAGACTGCCCACCCCAACTCACACCCTGACCATACTAAAACAAAGGAACTAAGGTCGGAACGTGACATGCTCTTTAATTGTTTGTTAGTTTTATTTCTTATTCTTATTTTTTGTGGGTATTCTTTAAAAAAAAAATGTTTAACTGCGTTGCTGGTTAGGGTTTGTTAGTAAACATTTCACGGTACCTGTTGTATTCAGCGCATGTAACAAATACAATTTGATTTGATTTATTTCATTCTGGGAGCTGGCTAGCTGTATCTGTTCCACTTCACCAGACAGCAGCTTGCGTCTTCACAAGATGATTTGTCTGCGTTTTAGATAGAAGCAGGCCATTGGCTGCCTTCATCACAAGGGGTATTGGGGTTCTGATTGGTTCCAACTTTAGTAATTCTGCAAATTTGCCTGAGCAGCGGCCCACTTAGACATGTGGCAGCATTTTAGCATTTGTGCATTTGACCTTCACTTAAGATGGCAATCAAACTGGATCCGGTTTCCAAGGGAAAGTGGCTAGCGCAAGGGGGTAAAAATAATGTGCTTGGACTGCAGCCACTATAGTGCCTCCCTCCCCACCCACTCCTCGGGTCCTCCCCACCACTCACTCAGCAACATCCTGTCTCACTGCTTGACAGTCAGCAGCAGGTCACAGTTAAATATATATTTTTTCATGAGAAATGTCATGGTGACCGCCGTGCAATTTAGAAATAGCCCAAAAACCAGCAACCAGCGACCAATAACGTTTCACCCTCGACATCGTTTTCTCAATTTGGCTGGAAAATCGAGAACATGGCAAGCTGCCTAGTAACGAGATGCTCATGTCTCCGCCCTAACAACGGGAGACTTGTCCCAAATATGGTTAAAATATCATTCTCTCGAAGAGCATAGTCAGAACTACCAATTTCCGTTTATCCCACCTTTATCAAATCAAATCAAATGCTATTGGTCACATACACATATTTATTTATCAAGCCACTGTATTTAGCAGATGTTATTTTGGGTGTAGTGAAATGCATGTGTTTCTAGCTCCAACAGTGCAGTAGTATCTAACTAAATGCTTGTGTTCCTAGTTCCAACAGTACAGTAATATCTAACTAAATGCTTGTGTTCCTAGCTCCAACAGTGCAGTAGTATCTAACTAAATGCTTGTGTTCCTAGCTCCAACAGTGCAGTAGTATCTAACTAAATGCTTGTGTTTCTAGCTCCAACAGTGCAGTAGTATCTAACTAAATGCTTGTGTTCCTAGCTCCAACAGTGCAGTAGTATCTAACTAAATGCTTGTGTTCCTATCTCCAACAGTGCAGTAATATCTAACTAAATGCTTGTGTTCCTAGCTCCAACAGTGCAGTAATATCTAGCTAAATGCTTGTGTTCCTAGCTCCAACAGTGCAGTAGTATCTAACTAAATGCTTGGTTCCTAGCTCCAACAGTGCAGTAGTATCTAACTAAATGCTTGTGTTCCTAGCTCCAACAGTGCAGTAGTATCTAACTAAATGCTTGGTTCCTAGCTCCAACAGTGCAGTAATATCTAACTAAATGCTTGTGTTTCTAGCTCCAACAGTGCAGTAGTATCTAACTAAATGCTTGTGTTCCTAGCTCCAACAGTGCAGTAATATCTAACTAAATGCTTGGTTCCTAGCTCCAACAGTGCAGTAATATCTAACTAAATGCTTGTGTTTCTAGCTCCAACAGTGCAGTAGTATCTAACTAAATGCTTGTGTTCCTAGCTCCAACAGTGCAGTAATATCTAACTAAATGCTTGGTTCCTAGCTCCAACAGTGCAGTAATATCTAACTAAATGCTTGTGTTCCTAGCTCCAACAGTGCAGTAGTATCTAACTAAATGCTTGGTTCCTAGCTCCAACAGTGCAGTAGTATCTAACTAAATGCTTGTGTTCCTAGCTCCAACAGTGCAGTAATATCTAACTAAATGCTTGTGTTCCTAGCTCCAACAGTGCAGTAATATCTAACTAAATGCTTGTGTTCCTAGCTCCAACAGTGCAGTAATATCTAACTAAATGCTTGTGTTCCTAGCTCCAACAGTGCAGTAATATCTAACTAAATGCTTGTGTTCCTAGCTCCAACAGTGCAGTAATATCTAACTAAATGCTTGTGTTCCTAGCTCCAACAGTGCAGTAATATCTAACTAAATGCTTGTGTTCCTATCTCCAACAGTGCAGTAGTATCTAACTAAATGCTTGTGTTTCTAGCTCCAACAGTGCAGTAGTATCTAACTAAATGCTTGTGTTCCTAGCTCCAACAGTGCAGTAATATCTAACTAAATGCTTGTGTTCCTAGCTCCAACAGTGCAGTAATATCTAACTAAATGCTTGTGTTCGTAGCTCCAACAGTGCAGTAATATCTAACTAAATGCTTGTGTTCCTAGCTCCAACAGTGCAGTAATATCTAACTAAATGCTTGTGTTCCTAGCTCCAACAGTGCAGTAATATCTAACTAAATGCTTGTGTTCCTAGCTCCAACAGTGCAGTAGTATCTAACTAAATGCTTGTGTTCCTATCTCCAACAGTACAGTAATATCTAACTAAATGCTTGTGTTCCTAGCTCCAACAGTGCAGTAGTATCTAACTAAATGCTTGTGTTTCTAGCTCCAACAGTGCAGTAGTATCTAACTAAATGCTTGTGTTCCTAGCTCCAACAGTGCAGTAATATCTAACTAAATGCTTGTGTTCCTAGCTCCAACAGTGCAGTAGTATCTAACTAAATGCTTGTGTTCCTAGCTCCAACAGTGCAGTAATATCTAACTAAATGCTTGTGTTCCTAGCTCCAACAGTGCAGTAGTATCTAACTAAATGCTTGTGTTCCTAGCTCCAACAGTGCAGTAGTATCTAACTAAATGCTTGTGTTTCTAGCTCCAACAGTGCAGTAATACCTAATAATTCACAACAATACACACAAATCTAAAGTAAAGGAATGGAATTAAGAAATATATAAATATTAGGATGAGCAATGTTGGAGAGGCATTGACTAAAATAGAGTAGAATAGAATACAGTATCCACATATGAGATGAGTAAAGCACTATGTAAACATTATTAACAAACAAAATACTGCAAAGTTGCTTTGTAGCTAGAAGCAGAGCTGTCATGTCTGTCGAAACCATTACCATCTATTAGCTCTTATCATCAGAGTTATACAGCAAGTCACTGCCTGTTTCTCATGATCAGTAAACACCAATTGATCATGTAATTTCAGATGTGAGGGTAGCCTATCCATTTGGCATTTAGCTTATATGGCTTCTGTAAAGAGCTTGACATCAGCAAGTCCTCGTCCTGGTAAAGTTGTCAGTCAGACTACTGTCATCACCACTATAGATGACAAGCAAAACAAACAAACACTATCTTGATATCGCCATCTAGTTTATCCCCTGAACGTTACCTTGTTAACTAGCCAATTTGACGTGGTCCATCAACCAACGACCTTCTGCTGCTTGACAGGCAGAGCCCACAAAGGAAGGGATATGAACCCAGACCACTTATACTCGTCAGCTATAGTTTATATCACTCAAATATCCAATTAATGGTGGCCAATATTTAAAGATATCGTGAGGCTACCATCACGTATCTGAAATGACATAATCAATGGATGTTTACTGATGATGAAAAGAAGGCAGGTACTTGCTGTGTAACTCTGATAGAGCTAAATGTGCGTAATTTTTTGCGTAGACTAACTGGAAATGTTTAGTTCATTCTGTTCTGAATAAGAACGTGTTCTTAACTGACTTGCCTAGTTAAATAAAGGTTACATTTTAAATAAGAACAACAAATCATCAGTAGGCTACTAAAGACACTTGTTCACTATACCGATCATTCGAGGGTCTCTAGTCCAATAGCGTTACTTCACTAGGTCGCTATCATTTCTCCAACTGGTTCACAACTGAATAATGGGGTGGACTCGTGCCAGCCGCCTTCCGAAGCTCCCGTGTTCCGTGAAGTGCGGTGCGCTCTGAAAAATGACCAATTATTTATCCATAGACAGAATCGGGCTCCCGAGTGGCGCAGCGGTCTGAAGGCGCTGCATCTCAGTGAGAGAGGTGTCACTGCAGAACCTGGTTTGATTCCGGGCTGTATCCCAACAGTGATTGGGAGTCCCATAGCGCGGCGCACTATTGGCCCAGCGTCGTTAGGGTTTTTGCCGGGGTTGGCCATCATTGTAAATAAGAATTTGTTTCGTAAATAAGAACTGATTTGCCAAGTTAAATAAATAATAGGTTCAAATGTGTTTCTTCACTGATACATTCTAAATGAATTTGTATATTATCACCCCGAAAAGGTGTGGGGAAAATATTGTATACTAATGAATTAATAGTTATTAATACGGATTATAACTTTGCCTCTGGCATCCTACTACGGTGACTGCATTGAGGAGCCTATCTGGTTGTCACCCATGTCAGGGAACAGGCTTCTCATAATGTAATGTTCAAGCCTATTCAGACTCCGATGGACCAGGGGAAAATACATCATACGGACAATTGATTTATTCTAAATATTTAGGTCTTTGAAAGTTCTACAGTAGCAGTTTTGTGAATGAAGTGTTTCGTCTTCTTAACGGGTCCAAACCTTGTTTTTTCAAGTCAGCCAGTGGGCATCATCAAACTGGGTCCTGTCCCTTTAAAATGGTCGTCACAACAGTATGGGGCATCAGATCAGGGTTAGTGCTATAGAATCATTGGGAGGTCCCTATCCTAAACCCTAACGTTAACCCTCACCATAACCCTAACGTTAACCCTCACCATAACCCTAACGTTAACCCTCACCATAACCCTAACGTTAACCAATACCATAACCCTAACGTTAACCAATACCATAACCCTAACGTTAACCCTAACGTTAACCCCTACCCCTAACCCTAACGTTAACCCCTACCCTAACCCTAACGTTAACCCCTACCCTAAACCTAACGTTAACCCCTACCCCTAACCCTAACGTTAACCCCTACCCCTAACCCTAACGTTAACCCCTACCCTAACCCTAACGTTAACCAATACCATAACCCTTACCTTAACCATTTAAACATTTAACTTCAATGAGGTAACGTCAGAGCTGGGACTGTCTCAAGGATCCCTGATAGCACAGAACGGGCACCAGGCCTTGAGGACTGAACAGAAGGTCACAATAATATATCCCTCTAGTGGTGTGGGGGCTGTGCTTTTTCAAAGTGGGTGGGGTTATATCCTTCCTGTTTGGCCCTGTGCGGGGGTGTCATCGGATGGGGCCACAGTGTCTCCTGACCCCTCCTGTCTCAGCCTCCAGTATTTATGCTGCAGTAGTTTATGTGTCGGGGGGCTAGGGTCAGTTTGTTATATCTGGAGTACTTCTCCTGTCCTATCCGGTGTCCTGTGTGAATTTAAGTATGCTCTCTCTAATTCTCTCTTTCTCTCTTTCTTTCTCTCTCTCGGAGGATCTGAGCCCTATGACCATGCCTCAGGACTACCTGACATGATGACTCCTTGCTGTCCCCAGTCCACCTGGCCGTGCTGCTGCTCCAGTTTCAACTGACCTGAGCCCTAGGACCATGCCTCAGGACTACCTGACATGATGACTCCTTGCTGTCCCCAGTCCACCTGGCCGTGCTGCTGCTCCAGTTTCAACTGTTCTGCCTGTGATTATTAATATTTGATCATGCTGGTCATGTATGAACATTTGAACATCTTGGCCATGTTCTGTTATAATCTACGCCCGGCACAGCCAGAAGAGGACTGGCCACCCCACATAGCCTGGTTCCTCTCTAGGTTTCTTCCTAGGTTTTGGCCTTTCATGGGAGTTTTTCCGGTAGCCCCGAGGGTGTGACAAAAACTCCTGTACCAGTGTGGAGGACATAATGACAACGACTGTGTAGAGGGTTGTAGTAGGCTACATACATTACAGTGTAATGAGAGAAGGTGATATTGACCTAGTTTTGAATCGCTGCTCATGGGGAAAATTACCCGAAATTCAACTAAAATGTAGACAGTTGTACCATTATTTTGTACAGCATTTCTGCAATTGAAAGTAATTTAGCTGATGTAGAATTGTAACTGTGTTTTGTGCTTAATAGTTTCTGTCATGTTGCAGTAATCTCACTTACCAGACACTAAATGCGCAATTAGCCCGGTGACGAAGTTACATATGCAGTATGACATCCCATTCAATCAACCTTGAACATGCGTTTCCTGAGCTCAGCCACTACCAAGTTACACCAGTAGATGGCGGCAAAACTCCGTGAAACCACATTCGCATTGCAATTTGATTTGATCAAACACACACAGTCGCCCTTATCCTCGTTCGAACCTCAGCTCAAGACGTGATGAAAGGACATCAATGCTGCATCACAAATGGCACTTTTTTCCCATTTGGTTCTGGTCTAAAGAAGTGTACTATCTAGGGAATAGGGTTCTATAGGGCTCTGGTCTAAAGTAGTGTACTATATAGGGAATAGGGTTCTATAGGGCTCTGGTCTAAAGTAGTGCACTATATATGGAATAGGGTTCTATAGGGCTCTGGTCTAAAGTAGTGCACTATATAGGGAATAGGGTTCTATAGGGCTCTGGTCTAAAGTAGTGCACTATATAGGGAATAGGGTTCTATAGGGTCCTGACTTAAAGTAGTGCACTATATATGGAATAGGGTTCTATAGGGTCCTGACCTAAAGTAGTGCACTATATAGGGAATAGGGTTCTATAGGGACTCTGGTCTAAAGTAGTGCACTATATAGGGAATAGGGTTCTATAGGGTCCTGACATAAAGTAGTGCACTATATATGGAATAGGGTTCTATAGGGTCCTGACCTAAAGTAGTGCACTATATAGGGAATAGGGTTCTATAGGGACTCTGGTCTAAAGTAGTGCACTATATAGGGAATAGGGTTCTATAGGGCTCTGGTCTAAAGTAGTGCACTATATAGGGAATAGGGTTCTATAGGGCTCTGGTCTAAAGTAGTGTACTATATAGGGAATAGGGTTCTATAGGGCTCTGGTCTAAAGTAGTGTATTATATAGGGTTCTATAGGGCTCTGGTCTATAGTAGTGCACTATATAGGGAATAGGGTTCTATAGGGCTCTGGTCTAAAGTAGTGCACTATATAGGGAATAGGGTTCTATAGGGCTCTGGTCTAAAGTAGTGTACTATATAGGGAATAGGGTTCCATTTGGGACGAAGTCAAGGTTTTCAGTAGATCTGACTTCATAACCAATTTCCCCTAATAAGAAATCCTTATTTTCTCTCCTTTCCCTCCGTCTGGTACTGACTGTGAGAAGGTCTCAGTTATATTAGTCTGGTTCTGACTGTGAGAAGGTGTCAGTTATATTCGTCTCTCTGACTGTGAGAAGGTGTCAGTTATATTCGTCTCTCTGACTGTGAGAAGGTGTCAGTTATATTAGTCTCTGACTGTGAGATGGTGTCAGTTATATTAGTCTGGTTCTGACTGTGAGATGGTGTCAGTTATATTGGTCTCTCTGACAGTGAGATGGTGTCAGTTATATTGGTCTCTCTGACTGTGAGATGGTGTCAGTTATATTAGTCTGGTTCTGACTGTGAGATGGTGTCGGTTATATTAGTCTCTGACTGTGAGAAGGTGTCAGTTATATTAGTCTGGTTCTGACTGTGAGAAGGTGTCAGTTATATTCGTCTCTCTGACTGTGAGAAGGTGTCAGTTATATTAGTCTCTGACTGTGAGATGGTGTCAGTTATATTAGTCTGGTTCTGACTGTGAGATGGTGTCAGTTATATTGGTCTCTCTGACTGTGAGATGGTGTCAGTAATATTGGTCTCGCTGACTGTGAGATGGTGTCAGTTAAATTAGTCTGGTTCTGACTGTGAGATGGTGTTAGTTATATTAGTCTGGTTCTGACTGTGAGATGGTGTCAGTTATATCAGTCTGGTTCTTACTTTGAGATGGTGTCAGTTATATTAGTCTCTCTGAATGTGAGATGGTGTCAGTTATATTAGTCCCTCTGACTGTGAGAAGGTGTCAGTTCTATTACTCTCTGACTGTGAGATGGTGTCAGTTATATTAGTCTCTGACAGTGAGATGGTGTCAGTTATATTAGTCTGGTTCTGACAGTGAGATGGTGTCAGTTATATTAGTCTGGTACTGACTGTGAGATGGTGTCAGTTACATTAGTCTGGTTCTAACTGTGAGATGGTGTCAGTTATATTCGTCTCTGACTGTGAGTTGGTGTCAGTTATATTAGTCTGGTTCTGACTGTGAGAACGTGTCAGTTATATTCGTCTCTCTGACTGTGATAAGGTGTCAGTTATATTAGTCTCTGACTGTGAGATGGTGTCAATTATATTAGTCTGGTTCTGACTGTGAGATGGTGTCAGTTATATTAGTCTCTGACTGTGAGATGGTGTCAGTTATATTAGTCTCTCTGATTGTGAGAAGGTTTCAGTTATATTAGTCTCTCTGACTGTGAGAAGGTGTCAGTTATATTAGTCTCTGACTGTGAGATGGTGTCAGTTATATTAGTCTGGTTCTGAATGTGAGATTGTGTCATTTATATTAGTCTGGTTCTGACAGTGAGATGGTGTCAGTTATATTAGTCTCTCTGACTGTGAGATGGTGTCAGTTATATTAGTCTCTCTGACTGTGAGATGGTGTCAGTTATATTAGTCTGGTTCTGACTGTGAGAAGTTGTCAGTTATATTAGTCTCTGACTGTGAGATGGTGTCAGTTATATTAGTCTCTCTGACTGAGAGAAGGTGTGATTTATATTAGTCTATGACTGTGAGATGGTGTCAGTTATATTAGTCTCTCTGACTGTGAGATGGTGTCAGTTATATTAGTCTCTCTGACTGAGAGAAGGTGCCAGTTATATTAGTCTCTGACTGTGAGATGGTGTCAGTTATATTAGTCTCTCTGACTGTGAGATGGTGTCAGTTACATTAGTCTGGTTCTGACTGTGAGATGGTGTCAGTTACATTAGTCTGGTTCTGACTATGAGATGGTGTCAGTTATATTAGTCTCTGACTGTGAGATGGTGTCAGTTATATTAGTCTCTGACTGTGAGATGGTGTCAGTTATATTAGTCTGGTTCTGAATGTGAGATGGTGTCAGTAATATTAGTCTCTCTGACTGTGAGAAGGTGTCAGTTATATTAGTCTGACTGTGAGATGGTGTCAGTTATATTAGTCTCTGACTGTGAGATGGTGTCAGTTATATTAGTCTCTGACTGTGAGATGGTGTCAGTTATATTAGTCTGGTTCTGACAGTGAGATGGTGTCAGTTTTATTAGTCTCTCTGACTGTGAGATGGTGTCAGTTATATTAGTCTGGTTTTGACTGTGAGAAGTTGTCAGTTATATTAGTCTCTGACTGTGAGATGGTGTTAGTTATATTAGTCTGGTTCTGACAGTGAGATGGTGTTAGTTTTATTAGTCTCTTCACTGTGACATGGTGTCAGTTATATTAGTCTCTCTAACTGTGAGATGGTGTCAGTTATATTAGTCTCTCTGACTGTGAGATGGTGTCTGTTATATTAGTCTCTCTGACTGTGAGATGGTGTCAGTTATATTAGTCTGGTTCTGAATGTGAGAAGTTGTCAGTTATATTAGTCTGACTGTGAGATGGTGTCAGTTATAATAGTCTCTCTGACTGTGAGATGGTGTCAGTTATATTAGTCTCTCTGGCTGTGAGATGGTGTCAGTTATATTAGTCTGGTTCTGACTGTGAGATGGTGTCAGTTATATTAGTCTCTCTGACTGAGAGAAGGTGTCAGTTATATTAGTCTCTGACAGTGAGATGGTGTCAGTTATATTAGTCTCTCTGACTGTGAGATGGTGTCAGTTATATTAGTCTGGTTCTGACAGTGAGATGGTGTCAGTTTTATTAGTCTCTCTGACTGTGACATGTTGTCAGTTATATTAGTCTGGTTCTGACAGTGAGATGGTGCCAGTTTTATTAGTCTCTCCGACTGTGACATGGTGTCAGTTATATTAGTCTCTCTAACTGTGAGAACGTGTCAGTTATATTAGTCTCTCTGACTGTGAGATGGTGTCTGTTATTTGTCTCTCTGACTGTGAGATGGTGTCAGTTATATTAGTCTGGTTCTGACTGTGAGAAGCTGTTAGTTATATTAGTCTGACTGTGAGATGGTGTCAGTTATATTAGTCTCTGACTGTGAGATGGTGTCAGTTATATTAGTCTGGTTCTGACTGTGAGATGGTGTCAGTTATATGAGTCTCTCTGACTGTGAGATGATATCAGTTATATTAGTCTCTGACTGTGAGATGGTGTCAGCTATATTAGTCTGGTTCTGATTGTGAGAAGGTGTCAGTTATATTTGTCTCTCTGACTGTGAGAAGGTGTCAGTTATATTAGTCTCTGACTGTGAGATGGTGTCAGTTATATTAGTCTCTCTGACTCTGAGAAGGTGTCAGTTATATTAGTCTCTCTGACTGTGAGAAGGTGTCAGTTATATTAGTCTCTCTGACTGAGAGAAGGTGTCAGTTATATTAGTCTCTGACTTTGAGATGGTGTCAGTTATATTAGTCTCTCTGACTGTGAGGTGGTGTCAGCTATATTAGTCTGGTTCTGATTGTGAGAAGGTGTCAGTTATATTCGTCTCTCTGACTGTGAGAAGGTGTCAGTTATATTAGTCTCTGACTGTGAGATGGTGTCAGTTATATTAGTCTGGTTCTGAATGTGAGATGGTGTCAGTTATATTAGTCTGGTTCTGACAGTGAGATGGTGTCAGTTATATTAGTCTGGTTCTGACTGTGAGAAGTTGTCAGTTATATTAGTCTCTGACTGTGAGATGGTGTCAGTTATATTAGTCTGGTTCTGACAGTGAGATGGTGTCAGTTATATTAGTCTCTCTGACTGTGAGGTGTCAGTTATATTAGTCTGGTTTTGACTGTGAGAAGTTGTCAGTTATATTAGTCTCTGACTGTTAGATGGTTTTAGTTATATTACTCTGGTTCTGACAGTGAGATGGTGTTAGTTTTATTAGTCTCTCTGACTGTGACATGGTGTCAGTTATATTAGTCTCTCTAATTGTGAGATGGTGTCAGTTATATTAGTCTCTCTGACTGTGAGATGGTGTCTGTTATATTAGTCTCTCTGACTGTGAGATGGTGTCAGTTATATTAGTCTGGTTCTGAATGTGAGAAGTTGTCAGTTATATTAGTCTGACTGTGAGATGTGTCAGTTATAATAGTCTCTCTGACTGTGAGATGGTGTCAGTTATATTAGTCTCTGACTGTGAGATGGTGTCAGTTATATTAGTCTCTCTGGCTGTGAGATGGTGTCAGTTATATTAGTCTGGTTCTGACTGTGAGATGGTGTCAGTTATATTAGTCTCTCTGACTGAGAGAAGGTGTCAGTTATATTAGTCTCTGACAGTGAGATGGTGTCAGTTATATTAGTCTCTCTGACCGTGAGATGGTGTCAGTTATATTAGTCTGGTTCTGACAGTGAGATGGTGTCAGTTTTATTAGTCTCTCTGACTGTGACATGGTGTCAGTTATATTAGTCTGGTTCTGACAGTGAGATGGTGTCAGTTTTATTAGTCTCTCTGACTGTGACATGGTGTCAGTTATATTAGTCTCTCTAACTGTGAGAACGTGTCAGTTATATTAGTCTCTCTGACTGTGAGATGGTGTCTGTTATTTGTCTCTCTGACTGTGAGATGGTGTCAGTTATATTAGTCTGGTTCTGACTGTGAGAAGCTGTCAGTTATATTAGTCTGACTGTGAGATGGTGTCAGTTATATTAGTCTCTCTGACTGTGAGATGATATCAGTTATATTAGTCTCTGACTGTGAGGTGGTGTCAGCTATATTAGTCTGGTTCTGATTGTGAGAAGGTGTCAGTTATATTCGTCTCTCTGACTGTGAGAAGGTGTCAGTTATATTAGTCTCTGACTGTGAGATGGTGTCTGTTATATTAGTCTCTCTGACTGTGAGATGGTGTCAGTTATATTAGTCTGGTTCTGAATGTGAGAAGTTGTCAGTTATATTAGTCTGACTGTGAGATGTGTCAGTTATAATAGTCTCTCTGACTGTGAGATGGTGTCAGTTATATTAGTCTCTGACTGTGAGATGGTGTCAGTTATATTAGTCTCTCTGGCTGTGAGATGGTGTCAGTTATATTAGTCTGGTTCTGACTGTGAGATGGTGTCAGTTATATTAGTCTCTCTGACTGAGAGAAGGTGTCAGTTATATTAGTCTCTGACAGTGAGATGGTGTCAGTTATATTAGTCTCTCTGACTGTGAGATGGTGTCAGTTATATTAGTCTGGTTCTGACAGTGAGATGGTGTCAGTTTTATTAGTCTCTCTGACTGTGACATGGTGTCAGTTATATTAGTCTGGTTCTGACAGTGAGATGGTGTCAGTTTTATTAGTCTCTCTGACTGTGACATGGTGTCAGTTATATTAGTCTCTCTAACTGTGAGAACGTGTCAGTTATATTAGTCTCTCTGACTGTGAGATGGTGTCTGTTATTTGTCTCTCTGACTGTGAGATGGTGTCAGTTATATTAGTCTGGTTCTGACTGTGAGAAGCTGTCAGTTATATTAGTCTGACTGTGAGATGGTGTCAGTTATATTAGTCTCTCTGACTGTGAGATGATATCAGTTATATTAGTCTCTGACTGTGAGGTGGTGTCAGCTATATTAGTCTGGTTCTGATTGTGAGAAGGTGTCAGTTATATTCGTCTCTCTGACTGTGAGAAGGTGTCAGTTATATTAGTCTCTGACTGTGAGATGGTGTCAGTTATATTAGTCTCTCTGACTGTGAGAAGGTGTCAGTTATATTAGTCTCTCTGACTGTGAGAAGGTGTCAGTTATATTAGTCTGGTTCTGAATGTGAGATGGTGTCAGTTATATTAGTCTGGTTCTGACAGTGAGATGGTGTCAGTTATATTAGTCTCTCTGACTGTGAGATGGTGTCAGTTATATTAGTCTCTGACTGTGAGATGGTGTCAGTTATATTAGTCTGGTTCTGACTGTGAGATGGTGTCGGTTATATTACTCTCTGACTGTGAGATGGTGTCAGTTATATTAGTCTCTGACAGTGAGATGGTGTCAGTTATATTAGTCTGGTTCTGACAGTGAGATGGTGTCAGTTTTATTAGTCTGGTACTGACTGTGAGATGGTGTCAGTTACATTAGTCTGGTTCTAACTGTGAGATGGTGTCAGTTATATTCGTCTCTGACTGTGAGTTGGTGTCAGTTATATTAGTCTGGTTCTGACTGTGAGAACGTGTCAGTTATATTCGTCTCTCTGACTGTGATAAGGTGTCAGTTATATTAGTCTCTGACTGTGAGATGGTGTCAATTATATTAGTCTGGTTCTGACTGTGAGATGGTGTCAGTTATATTAGTCTCTGACTGTGAGATGGTGTCAGTTATATTAGTCTCTCTGATTGTGAGAAGGTTTCAGTTATATTAGTCTCTCTGACTGTGAGAAGGTGTCAGTTATATTAGTCTCTGACTGTGAGATGGTGTCAGTTATATTAGTCTGGTTCTGAATGTGAGATTGTGTCAGTTATATTAGTCTGGTTCTGACAGTGAGATGGTGTCAGTTATATTAGTCTCTCTGACTGTGAGATGGTGTCAGTTATATTAGTCTCTCTGACTGTGAGATGGTGTCAGTTATATTAGTCTGGTTCTGACTGTGAGAAGTTGTCAGTTATATTAGTCTCTGACTGTGAGATGGTGTCAGTTATATTAGTCTCTCTGACTGAGAGAAGGTGTGATTTATATTAGTCTATGACTGTGAGATGGTGTCAGTTATATTAGTCTCTCTGACTGTGAGATGGTGTCAGTTATATTAGTCTCTCTGACTGAGAGAAGGTGCCAGTTATATTAGTCTCTGACTGTGAGATGGTGTCAGTTATATTAGTCTCTCTGACTGTGAGATGGTGTCAGTTACATTAGTCTGGTTCTGACTGTGAGATGGTGTCAGTTACATTAGTCTGGTTCTGACTATGAGATGGTGTCAGTTATATTAGTCTCTGACTGTGAGATGGTGTCAGTTATATTAGTCTCTGACTGTGAGATGGTGTCAGTTATATTAGTCTGGTTCTGAATGTGAGATGGTGTCAGTAATATTAGTCTCTCTGACTGTGAGAAGGTGTCAGTTATATTAGTCTGACTGTGAGATGGTGTCAGTTATATTAGTCTCTGACTGTGAGATGGTGTCAGTTATATTAGTCTCTGACTGTGAGATGGTGTCAGTTATATTAGTCTGGTTCTGACAGTGAGATGGTGTCAGTTTTATTAGTCTCTCTGACTGTGAGATGGTGTCAGTTATATTAGTCTGGTTTTGACTGTGAGAAGTTGTCAGTTATATTAGTCTCTGACTGTGAGATGGTGTTAGTTATATTAGTCTGGTTCTGACAGTGAGATGGTGTTAGTTTTATTAGTCTCTTCACTGTGACATGGTGTCAGTTATATTAGTCTCTCTAACTGTGAGATGGTGTCAGTTATATTAGTCTCTCTGACTGTGAGATGGTGTCTGTTATATTAGTCTCTCTGACTGTGAGATGGTGTCAGTTATATTAGTCTGGTTCTGAATGTGAGAAGTTGTCAGTTATATTAGT
Source organism: Oncorhynchus mykiss (assembly GCF_057628025.1). NCBI lineage: Eukaryota > Metazoa > Chordata > Actinopteri > Salmoniformes > Salmonidae > Oncorhynchus > Oncorhynchus mykiss. The sequence continues at coordinate 102,601,139 of NC_143023.1, read as the reverse complement.
CTGACTGTGAGATGGTGTCAGTTATAATAGTCTCTCTGACTGTGAGATGGTGTCAGTTATATTAGTCTCTCTGGCTGTGAGATGGTGTCAGTTATATTAGTCTGGTTCTGACTGTGAGATGGTGTCAGTTATATTAGTCTCTCTGACTGAGAGAAGGTGTCAGTTATATTAGTCTCTGACAGTGAGATGGTGTCAGTTATATTAGTCTCTCTGACTGTGAGATGGTGTCAGTTATATTAGTCTGGTTCTGACAGTGAGATGGTGTCAGTTTTATTAGTCTCTCTGACTGTGACATGGTGTCAGTTATATTAGTCTGGTTCTGACAGTGAGATGGTGCCAGTTTTATTAGTCTCTCCGACTGTGACATGGTGTCAGTTATATTAGTCTCTCTAACTGTGAGAACGTGTCAGTTATATTAGTCTCTCTGACTGTGAGATGGTGTCTGTTATTTGTCTCTCTGACTGTGAGATGGTGTCAGTTATATTAGTCTGGTTCTGACTGTGAGAAGCTGTTAGTTATATTAGTCTGACTGTGAGATGGTGTCAGTTATATTAGTCTCTGACTGTGAGATGGTGTCAGTTATATTAGTCTGGTTCTGACTGTGAGATGGTGTCAGTTATATGAGTCTCTCTGACTGTGAGATGATATCAGTTATATTAGTCTCTGACTGTGAGGTGGTGTCAGCTATATTAGTCTGGTTCTGATTGTGAGAAGGTGTCAGTTATATTTGTCTCTCTGACTGTGAGAAGGTGTCAGTTATATTAGTCTCTGACTGTGAGATGGTGTCAGTTATATTAGTCTCTCTGACTCTGAGAAGGTGTCAGTTATATTAGTCTCTCTGACTGTGAGAAGGTGTCAGTTATATTAGTCTCTCTGACTGAGAGAAGGTGTCAGTTATATTAGTCTCTGACTTTGAGATGGTGTCAGTTATATTAGTCTCTCTGACTGTGAGATGGTGTCAGTTATATTAGTCTGGTTCTGACTGTGAGATGGTGTCAGTTATATGAGTCTCTCTGACTGTGAGATGATATCAGTTATATTAGTCTCTGACTGTGAGGTGGTGTCAGCTATATTAGTCTGGTTCTGATTGTGAGAAGGTGTCAGTTATATTCGTCTCTCTGACTGTGAGAAGGTGTCAGTTATATTAGTCTCTGACTGTGAGATGGTGTCAGTTATATTAGTCTGGTTCTGAATGTGAGATGGTGTCAGTTATATTAGTCTGGTTCTGACAGTGAGATGGTGTCAGTTATATTAGTCTCTCTGAGTGTGAGATGGTGTCAGCTATATTAGTCTCTCTGACTGTGAGATGGTGTCAGTTATATTAGTCTGGTTCTGACTGTGAGAAGTTGTCAGTTATATTAGTCTCTGACTGTGAGATGGTGTCAGTTATATTAGTCTGGTTCTGACAGTGAGATGGTGTCAGTTATATTAGTCTCTCTGACTGTGAGGTGTCAGTTATATTAGTCTGGTTTTGACTGTGAGAAGTTGTCAGTTATATTAGTCTCTGACTGTTAGATGGTTTTAGTTATATTACTCTGGTTCTGACAGTGAGATGGTGTTAGTTTTATTAGTCTCTCTGACTGTGACATGGTGTCAGTTATATTAGTCTCTCTAATTGTGAGATGGTGTCAGTTATATTAGTCTCTCTGACTGTGAGATGGTGTCTGTTATATTAGTCTCTCTGACTGTGAGATGGTGTCAGTTATATTAGTCTGGTTCTGAATGTGAGAAGTTGTCAGTTATATTAGTCTGACTGTGAGATGTGTCAGTTATAATAGTCTCTCTGACTGTGAGATGGTGTCAGTTATATTAGTCTCTGACTGTGAGAAGGTGTCAGTTATATTAGTCTCTCTGGCTGTGAGATGGTGTCAGTTATATTAGTCTGGTTCTGACTGTGAGATGGTGTCAGTTATATTAGTCTCTCTGACTGAGAGAAGGTGTCAGTTATATTAGTCTCTGACAGTGAGATGGTGTCAGTTATATTAGTCTCTCTGACTGTGAGATGGTGTCAGTTATATTAGTCTGGTTCTGACAGTGAGATGGTGTCAGTTTTATTAGTCTCTCTGACTGTGACATGGTGTCAGTTATATTAGTCTGGTTCTGACAGTGAGATGGTGTCAGTTTTATTAGTCTCTCTGACTGTGACATGGTGTCAGTTATTTGTCTCTCTGACTGTGAGATGGTGTCAGTTATATTAGTCTGGTTCTGACTGTGAGAAGCTGTCAGTTATATTAGTCTGACTGTGAGATGGTGTCAGTTATATTAGTCTCTCTGACTGTGAGATGATATCAGTTATATTAGTCTCTGACTGTGAGGTGGTGTCAGCTATATTAGTCTGGTTCTGATTGTGAGAAGGTGTCAGTTATATTCGTCTCTCTGACTGTGAGAAGGTGTCAGTTATATTAGTCTCTGACTGTGAGATGGTGTCAGTTATATTAGTCTCTCTGACTGTGAGAAGGTGTCAGTTATATTAGTCTCTCTGACTGTGAGAAGGTGTCAGTTATATTAGTCTGGTTCTGAATGTGAGATTGTGTCAGTTATATTAGTCTGGTTCTGACAGTGAGATGGTGTCAGTTATATTAGTCTCTCTGACTGTGAGATGGTGTCAGTTATATTAGTCTCTCTGACTGTGAGATGGTGTCAGTTATATTAGTCTGGTTCTGACTGTGAGAAGTTGTCAGTTATATTAGTCTCTGACTGTGAGATGGTGTCAGTTATAGTAGTCTGGTTCTGACAGTGAGATGGTGTCAGTTATATTAGTCTCTCTGACTGTGAGAAGGTGTCAGTTATATTAGTCTCTATGACTGTGAGATGTTGTCAGTTATATTAGTCTGGTTCTGACTGTGAGAAGGTGTCAGTTATATTAGTCTCTCTGACTGTGAGATGGTGTCAGTTATATTAGTCTCTGAGTGTGAGATGGTGTCAGTTATATTAGTCTCTCTGGCTGTGAGATGGTGTCAGTTATATTAGTCTGGTTCTGATTGTGAGAAGTCGTCAGTTATATTAGTCTCTGACTGTGAGATGGTGTCAGTTATATTAGTCTCTGACTGTGAGATGGTGTCAGTTATATTAGTATCTGACTGTGAGAAGGTGTCAGTTATATTTGTGTCTCTGACTGTGAGAAGGTGTCAGTTATATTAATATCTCTGACTGTGAGATGTTGTCAGTTATATTAGTCTGGTTCTGACTGTGAGAAGGTGTCAGTTATATTAGTCTCTCTGACTGTGAGATGGTGTCAGTTATATTAGTCTCTCTGAGTGTGAGATGGTGTCAGTTATATTAGTCTATATAGACATGGTTTGCCCTTATGTAAAACGTGTCTGTTGAAAGGATGATTTTTTTTTTTTTGGTGAACCTATAGGCCTTCAGGGGTGAACCTATAGGTCTTCAGGGGTGAGCCTATAGGTCTTCAGGGGTGAACCTATAGGTCTTCAGGGGTGAGCCTATAGGTCTTCAGGGGTGAGCCTATAGGTCTTCAGGGGTGAGCCTATAGGTCTTCAGGGGTGAGCCTATAGGTCTTCAGGGGTGAACCTATAGGTCTTCAGGGGTGAACCTATAGGCCTTCAGGGGTGAACCTATAGGCCTTCAGGGGTGAACCTATAGGCCTTCAGGGGTGAACCTATAGGCCTTCAGGGGTGAACCTATAGGCCTTCAGGGGTTAACCTATAGGCCTTCAGGGGTGAACGTATAGGCCTTCAGGGGTGAACCTATAGGCCTTCAGGGGTGAACCTATAGGCCTTCAGGGGTGAACCTATAGGCCTTCAGGGGTGAACCTATAGGCCTTCAGGGGTGAACCTATAGGTCTTCAGGGGTGAACCTATAGGCCTTCAGGGGTGAACCTATAGGCCTTCAGGGGTGAACCTATAGGCCTTCAGGGGTGAACCTATAGGCCTTCAGTGGTGAACCTATAGGCCTTCAGGGGTGAACCTATAGGCCTTCAGGGGTGAACCTATAGGCCTTCAGGGGTGAACCTATAGGCCCTTCAGGGGTGAACCTAAAGGCCTTCAGGGGTGAACCTATAGGCCTTCAGGGGTGAACCTATAGGCCTTCAGGGGTGAACCTATAGACCCTTCAGGGGTGAACCTATAGGTCTTCAGTGGTGAACCTATAGATGGTGGGGGGGGGGGGGGGGTATTGTGTTTCTTTTGACATGTGTAATAATGGATAATTACCAGAAATTACTGAGTAACTTTGTTACGTTTGAAACCATGTGTTCTTTTGTGCTAGTTAAACTAAATGCATCCCCTTCAACCGATCGCTGCCCGCACCCGCCCGCCCGACTAGCATCACTACTCTGGATGGTTCTGACTTAGAATATGTGGACAACTACAAATACCTAAGTGTCTGGCTAGACTGTAAACTCTCCTTCCAGACTCACATTAAGCATCTCCAATCCAAAATTAAATCTAGAATTGGCTTCCTATTTTGCAATAAAGCATCCTTCACTCACGCTGCCAAACTTACCCTCGTAAAACTGGCTATACTGCTGATCCTAGACTTTGGCGATGTCATTTACAAAATAGCCTCCAACACTCTACTCAGCAAATTGGATGCAGTCTATCACAGTGCCATCCGTTTTCACCAAAGCCCCATATACTACCCACCACTGCGATCTGTATGCTCTCGTTGGCTGGTCCTCACTACATATTTGTCGCCAAATCCACTGGCTCCAGGTCATCTATAAGTCTTTGCTAGGTAAAGCCCCGCCTTATCTCAGCTCACTGGTCACCATAGCAACACCCACCCATAGCACGCGCTCCAGCAGGTATAGCCAACATCTCCTTTGGCCGCCTTTCCTTCCAGTTCTCTGCTGCCAATGACTGAAACGAATTGCAAAAATCACTGAAGTTGGGAGACTTACTGTATCTCCCTCAATAACTTTAAGCATCAGCTGTCTGAGCAGCAAACCGATCGCTGCAGCTGTACACAGCCCATCTGTAAATAGCACATCCAACTACCTACGTCATCCCAGATTTTTTTGTTTTTCTGCTCTTTTGCACAGCAGTATTTCTACTTGCACATCTTCATCTGCACATCTATTACACCAGTATTTCTACTTGCACATCCTCATCTGCACATCTATCACTCCAGTGTAAAATGCTCAATTGTAATTACTTCGCTACTATGGCCTATTTATTGCCTTACTACATTTGCACACAATGCATACAGATTTTTCTATTGTGTTATTGACTGTACGTTTGTTTATTCCATGTGTAACTCTGTGTTGTTTGTGTCGCACTGCTTTGCTTTATCTTGGCCAGGTCGCAGTTGTAATTGAGAACTCGTTCTCAACTAGCCTACCTGGATAAATAAAGGTGTTCTCAACTAGCCTACCTGGTTAAATAAAGGTGTTCTCAACTGGCCTACCTGGTTAAATAAAGGTGTTCTCAACTAGCCTACCTGGTTAAATAAAGGTGTTCTCAACTAGCCTACCTGGTTAAATAAAGGTGTTCTCAACTAGCCTACCTGGTTAAATAAAGGTGTTCTCAACTAGCCTACCTGGTTAAATAAAGGTGTTCTCAACTAGCCTACCTGGTTAAATAAAGGTGTTCTCAACTAGCCTACCTGGTTAAATAAAGGTGTTCTCAACTAGCCTACCTGGTTAAATAAAGGTGTTCTCAACTAGCCTACCTGGTTAAATAAAGGTGTTCTCAACTAGCCTACCTGGTTAAATAAAGGTGTTCTCAACTAGCCTACCTGGTTAAATAAAGGTGTTCTCAACTAGCCTACCTGGTTAAATAAAGGTGTTCTCAACTAGCCTACCTGGTTGAATAAAGGTGTTCTCAACTAGCCTACCTGGTTAAATAAAGGTGTTCTCAACTAGCCTAACCTGGTTAAATAAAGGTGTTCTCAACTAGCCTACCTGGTTAAATAAAGGTGTTCTCAACTAGCCTACCTGGTTAAATAAAGGTGTTCTCAACTAGCCTACCTGGTTAAATAAAGGTGTTCTCAACTAGCCTCCCTGGTTAAATAAAGGTGTTCTCAACTAGCCTCCCTGGTTAAATAAAGGTGTTCTCAACTAGCCTCCCTGGTTAAATAAAGGTGTTCTCAACTAGCCTACCTGGTTAAATAAAGGTGTTCTCAACTAGCCTACCTGGTTAAATAAAGCTGAAATAAAATAAATAAAATTGTACATTTATTGCTATTCTTTAATGTTGGAGTTGCCGATACTGCTGGGCATATTGTTTATAGTATGTAGCATTGTGCCCGTTGCCATAGATGTCATTGTTGTATTGATTAACATAGTTTTCACATGTGCATGCTTTCCATAGTGGCCTTTGTTAAAGTGGTTGTTGCGCTGCTATGGGCGAGCTTCTAGAACCTTCCCAGATGGGTCATGGAGCTTGCTCATGTACAGAGTAATATACAACTCTGTGGCGATGTGGGCAGATCAGATAAGACCCCAGGGCGGCAGATTCTTGCACCAGGCCCGGAGAAAGAGGGTGTCATAAATCTCCATCTTGTCAGTCTCAGTAATTGGTTTCTCTCTCGCCAACAAGAGGTTCGTCTTTGGGATAATGTTGATGCTGCTATGTGTATAGCCCTGTTTATAGCTGTGTTATAATAGTGTCACAATATGCTTATTCATTCATATTTATATAGCCTATCTATAATGTATAATTATGACACTTTACTGACACTGCTATGTTCTTCCTGTTTTCACCTTATAGAACCACAATTAATTCAGAGTAACACCAGCACTATTCCACCTAGATTACCTCCCAGTCAGGAGTAACATCAGCACTATTCCACCTAGATTACCTCCCAGTCAGGAGTAACATCAGCACTATTCCACCTAGATTACCTCCCATCAGCACTATTCCTCCTAGATTACCTCCCAGTCAGGAGTAACATCAGCACTATTCCACCTAGATTACCTCCCAGTCAGCAGTAACATCAGCACTATTCCACCTAGATTACCTCCCAGTCAGGAGTAACATCAGCACTATTCCACCTAGATTCCCTCCCAGTCAGGAGTAACATCAGCACTATTCCTCCTAGATTACCTCCCAGTCAGGAGTAACATCAGCACTATTCCACCTAGATTACCTCCCAGTCAGGAGTAACATCAGCACTATTCCTCCTAGATTACCTCAGAGTCAGGAGTAACATCAGCACTATTCCTCCTAGATTACCTCCCATCAGCACTATTCCACCTAGATTACCTCCCAGTCAGGAGTAACATCAGCACTATTCCTCCTAGATTACCTCCCAGTCAGGAGTAACATCAGCACTATTCCTCCTAGATTACCTCCCAGTCAGGAGTAACATCAGCACTATTCCACCTAGATTACCTCCCAGTCAGGAGTAACATCAGCACTATTCCTCCTAGATTCCCTCCCAGTCAGGAGTAACATCAGCACTATTCCTCCTAGATTCCCTCCCAGTCAGGAGTAACATCAGCACTATTCCTCCTAGATTACCTCCCAGTCAGGAGTAACATCAGCACTATTCCACCTAGATTACCTCCCAGTCAGGAGTAACATCAGCACTATTCCACCTAGATTCCCTCCCAGTCAGGAGTAACATCAGCACTGTTCCTCCTAGATTACCTCCCAGTCAGGAGTAACATCAGCACTATTCCTCCTAGATTCCCTCCCAGTCAGGAGTAACATCAGCACTATTCCACCTAGATTACCTCCCAGTCAGGAGTAACATCAGCACTATTCCACCTAGATTACCTCCCAGTCAGGAGTAACATCAGCACTATTCCACCTAGATTACCTCCCAGTCAGGAGTAACATCAGCACTATTCCTCCTAGATTCCCTCCCAGTCAGGAGTAACATCAGCACTATTCCACCTAGATTACCTCCAAGTCAGGAGTAACATCAGCACTATTCCATCTAGATTACCTCCCAGTCAGGAGTAACATCAGCACTATTCCACCTAGATTACCTCCCAGTCAGGAGTAACATCAGCACTATTCCACCTAGATTCCCTCCCAGTCAAGAGTAACATCAGCACTATTCCACCTAGATTACCTCCCAGTCAGGAGTAACATCAGCACTATTCCACCTAGATTACCTCCCAGTCAGGAGTAACATCAGCACTATTCCACCTAGATTACCTCCCAGTCAGGAGTAACATCAGCACTATTCCACCTAGATTACCTCCCATCAGCACTATTCCACCTAGATTACCTCCCAGTCAGGAGTAACATCAGCACTATTCCTCCTAGATTACCTCCCATCAGCACTATTCCACCTAGATTACCTCCCAGTCAGGAGTAACATCAGCACTATTCCACCTAGATTACCTCCCATCAGCACTATTCCACCTAGATTACCTCCCAGTCAGGAGTAACATCAGCACTATTCCTCCTAGATTACCTCCCATCAGCACTATTCCTCCTAGATTACCTCCCAGTCAGGAGTAACATCAGCACTATTCCTCCTAGATTACCTCCCAGTCAGGAGTAACATCAGCACTATTCCTCCTAGATTACCTCCCAGTCAGGAGTAACATCAGCACTATTCCACCTAGATTACCTCCCATCAGCACTATTCCTCCTAGATTACCTCCCAGTCAGGAGTAACATCAGCACTATTCCTCCTAGATTCCCTCCCAGTCAGGAGTAACATCAGCACTATTCCTCCTAGATTCCCTCCCAGTCAGGAGTAACATCAGCACTATTCCTCCTAGATTACCTCCCAGTCAGGAGTAACATCAGCACTATTCCACCTAGATTACCTCCCAGTCAGGAGTAACATCAGCACTATTCCGCCTAGATTCCCTCCCAGTCAGGAGTAACATCAGCACTATTCCTCCTAGATTACCTCCCAGTCAGGAGTAACATCAGCACTATTCCTCCTAGATTCCCTCCCAGTCAGGAGTAACATCAGCACTATTCCACCTAGATTACCTCCCAGTCAGGAGTAACATCAGCACTATTCCATCTAGATTACCTCCCAGTCAGGAGTAACATCAGCACTATTCCACCTAGATTACCTCCCAGTCAGGAGTAACATCAGCACTATTCCACCTAGATTCCCTCCCAGTCAAGAGTAACATCAGCACTATTCCACCTAGATTACCTCCCAGTCAGGAGTAACATCAGCACTATTCCACCTAGATTACCTCCCAGTCAGGAGTAACATCAGCACTATTCCACCTAGATTACCTCCCAGTCAGGAGTAACATCAGCACTATTCCACCTAGATTACCTCCCATCAGCACTATTCCACCTAGATTACCTCCCAGTCAGGAGTAACATCAGCACTATTCCTCCTAGATTACCTCCCATCAGCACTATTCCACCTAGATTACCTCCCAGTCAGGAGTAACATCAGCACTATTCCACCTAGATTACCTCCCATCAGCACTATTCCACCTAGATTACCTCCCAGTCAGGAGTAACATCAGCACTATTCCTCCTAGATTACCTCCCATCAGCACTATTCCTCCTAGATTACCTCCCAGTCAGGAGTAACATCAGCACTATTCCACCTAGATTCCCTCCCAGTCAGGAGTAACATCAGCACTATTCCACCTAGATTACCTCCCAGTCAGGAGTAACATCAGCACTATTCCTCCTAGATTACCTCCCATCAGCACTATTCCTCCTAGATTACCTCCCAGTCAGGAGTAACATCAGCACTATTCCACCTAGATTACCTCCCATCAGCACTATTCCTCCTAGATTACCTCCCAGTCAGGAGTAACATCAGCACTATTCCACCTAGATTACCTCCCATCAGCACTATTCCACCTAGATTACCTCCCATCAGCACTATTCCTCCTAGATTACCTCCCAGTCAGGAGTAACATCAGCACTATTCCACCTAGATTACCTCCCATCAGCACTATTCCTCCTAGATTACCTCCCAGTCAGGAGTAACATCAGCACTATTCCTCCTAGATTACCTCCCATCAGCACTATTCCACCTAGATTACCTCCCAGTCAGGAGTAACATCAGCACTATTCCTCCTAGATTCCCTCCCAGTCAGGAGTAACATCAGCACTATTCCACCTAGATTACCTCCCAGTCAGGAGTAACATCAGCACTATTCCACCTAGATTACCTCCCAGTCAGGAGTAACATCAGCACTATTCCACCTAGATTACCTCCCAGTCAGGAGTAACATCAGCACTATTCCTCCTAGATTACCTCCCAGTCAGGAGTAACATCAGCACTATTCCACCTAGATTACCTCCCAGTCAGGAGTAACATCAGCACTATTCCACCTAGATTACCTCCCAGTCAGGAGTAACATCAGCACTATTCCTCCTAGATTACCTCCCATCAGCACTATTCCACCTAGATTACCTCCCAGTCAGGAGTAACATCAGCACTATTCCACCTAGATTACCTCCCAGTCAGGAGTAACATCAGCACTATTCCACCTAGATTACCTCCCAGTCAGGAGTAACATCAGCACTATTCCTCCTAGATTACCTCCCAGTCAGGAGTAACATCAGCACTATTCCACCTAGATTACCTCCCAGTCAGGAGTAACATCAGCACTATTCCACCTAGATTACCTCCCAGTCAGGAGTAACATCAGCACTATTCCACCTAGATTACCTCCCAGTCAGGAGTAACATCAGCACTATTCCTCCTAGATTACCTCCGAGTCAGGAGTAACATCAGCACTATTCCTCCTAGATTACCTCCCATCAGCACTATTCCACCTAGATTACCTCCCAGTCAGGAGTAACATCAGCACTATTCCACCTAGATTACCTCCCAGTCAGGAGTAACATCAGCACTATTCCATCTAGATTACCTCCCAGTCAGGAGTAACATCAGCACTATTCCTCCTAGATTACCTCCCAGTCAGGAGTAACATCAGCACTATTCCTCCTAGATTACCTCCCATCAGCACTATTCCTCCTAGATTACCTCCCAGTCAGGAGTAACATCAGCACTATTCCTCCTAGATTACCTCCCAGTCAGGAGTAACATCAGCACTATTCCTCCTAGATTACCTCCCAGTCAGGAGTAACATCAGCACTATTCCACCTAGATTACCTCCCAGTCAGGAGTAACATCAGCACTATTCCTCCTAGATTCCCTCCCAGTCAGGAGTAACATCAGCACTATTCCTCCTAGATTCCCTCCCAGTCAGGAGTAACATCAGCACTATTCCTCCTAGATTACCTCCCAGTCAGGAGTAACATCAGCACTATTCCACCTAGATTACCTCCCAGTCAGGAGTAACATCAGCACTATTCCACCTAGATTCCCTCCCAGTCAGGAGTAACATCAGCACTGTTCCTCCTAGATTACCTCCCAGTCAGGAGTAACATCAGCACTATTCCTCCTAGATTCCCTCCCAGTCAGGAGTAACATCAGCACTATTCCACCTAGATTACCTCCCAGTCAGGAGTAACATCAGCACTATTCCACCTAGATTACCTCCCAGTCAGGAGTAACATCAGCACTATTCCACCTAGATTACCTCCCAGTCAGGAGTAACATCAGCACTATTCCTCCTAGATTCCCTCCCAGTCAGGAGTAACATCAGCACTATTCCACCTAGATTACCTCCCAGTCAGGAGTAACATCAGCACTATTCCATCTAGATTACCTCCCAGTCAGGAGTAACATCAGCACTATTCCACCTAGATTACCTCCCAGTCAGGAGTAACATCAGCACTATTCCACCTAGATTCCCTCCCAGTCAAGAGTAACATCAGCACTATTCCACCTAGATTACCTCCCAGTCAGGAGTAACATCAGCACTATTCCACCTAGATTACCTCCCAGTCAGGAGTAACATCAGCACTATTCCACCTAGATTACCTCCCAGTCAGGAGTAACATCAGCACTATTCCACCTAGATTACCTCCCATCAGCACTATTCCACCTAGATTACCTCCCAGTCAGGAGTAACATCAGCACTATTCCTCCTAGATTACCTCCCATCAGCACTATTCCACCTAGATTACCTCCCAGTCAGGAGTAACATCAGCACTATTCCACCTAGATTACCTCCCATCAGCACTATTCCACCTAGATTACCTCCCAGTCAGGAGTAACATCAGCACTATTCCTCCTAGATTACCTCCCATCAGCACTATTCCTCCTAGATTACCTCCCAGTCAGGAGTAACATCAGCACTATTCCTCCTAGATTACCTCCCAGTCAGGAGTAACATCAGCACTATTCCTCCTAGATTACCTCCCAGTCAGGAGTAACATCAGCACTATTCCACCTAGATTACCTCCCATCAGCACTATTCCTCCTAGATTACCTCCCAGTCAGGAGTAACATCAGCACTATTCCTCCTAGATTCCCTCCCAGTCAGGAGTAACATCAGCACTATTCCTCCTAGATTCCCTCCCAGTCAGGAGTAACATCAGCACTATTCCTCCTAGATTACCTCCCAGTCAGGAGTAACATCAGCACTATTCCACCTAGATTACCTCCCAGTCAGGAGTAACATCAGCACTATTCCGCCTAGATTCCCTCCCAGTCAGGAGTAACATCAGCACTATTCCTCCTAGATTACCTCCCAGTCAGGAGTAACATCAGCACTATTCCTCCTAGATTCCCTCCCAGTCAGGAGTAACATCAGCACTATTCCACCTAGATTACCTCCCAGTCAGGAGTAACATCAGCACTATTCCATCTAGATTACCTCCCAGTCAGGAGTAACATCAGCACTATTCCACCTAGATTACCTCCCAGTCAGGAGTAACATCAGCACTATTCCACCTAGATTCCCTCCCAGTCAAGAGTAACATCAGCACTATTCCACCTAGATTACCTCCCAGTCAGGAGTAACATCAGCACTATTCCACCTAGATTACCTCCCAGTCAGGAGTAACATCAGCACTATTCCACCTAGATTACCTCCCAGTCAGGAGTAACATCAGCACTATTCCACCTAGATTACCTCCCATCAGCACTATTCCACCTAGATTACCTCCCAGTCAGGAGTAACATCAGCACTATTCCTCCTAGATTACCTCCCATCAGCACTATTCCACCTAGATTACCTCCCAGTCAGGAGTAACATCAGCACTATTCCACCTAGATTACCTCCCATCAGCACTATTCCACCTAGATTACCTCCCAGTCAGGAGTAACATCAGCACTATTCCTCCTAGATTACCTCCCATCAGCACTATTCCTCCTAGATTACCTCCCAGTCAGGAGTAACATCAGCACTATTCCACCTAGATTCCCTCCCAGTCAGGAGTAACATCAGCACTATTCCACCTAGATTACCTCCCAGTCAGGAGTAACATCAGCACTATTCCTCCTAGATTACCTCCCATCAGCACTATTCCTCCTAGATTACCTCCCAGTCAGGAGTAACATCAGCACTATTCCACCTAGATTACCTCCCATCAGCACTATTCCTCCTAGATTACCTCCCAGTCAGGAGTAACATCAGCACTATTCCACCTAGATTACCTCCCATCAGCACTATTCCACCTAGATTACCTCCCATCAGCACTATTCCTCCTAGATTACCTCCCAGTCAGGAGTAACATCAGCACTATTCCACCTAGATTACCTCCCATCAGCACTATTCCTCCTAGATTACCTCCCAGTCAGGAGTAACATCAGCACTATTCCTCCTAGATTACCTCCCATCAGCACTATTCCACCTAGATTACCTCCCAGTCAGGAGTAACATCAGCACTATTCCTCCTAGATTCCCTCCCAGTCAGGAGTAACATCAGCACTATTCCACCTAGATTACCTCCCAGTCAGGAGTAACATCAGCACTATTCCATCTAGATTACCTCCCAGTCAGGAGTAACATCAGCACTATTCCACCTAGATTACCTCCCAGTCAGGAGTAACATCAGCACTATTCCACCTAGATTCCCTCCCAGTCAAGAGTAACATCAGCACTATTCCACCTAGATTACCTCCCAGTCAGGAGTAACATCAGCACTATTCCACCTAGATTACCTCCCAGTCAGGAGTAACATCAGCACTATTCCACCTAGATTACCTCCCAGTCAGGAGTAACATCAGCACTATTCCACCTAGATTACCTCCCATCAGCACTATTCCACCTAGATTACCTCCCAGTCAGGAGTAACATCAGCACTATTCCTCCTAGATTACCTCCCATCAGCACTATTCCACCTAGATTACCTCCCAGTCAGGAGTAACATCAGCACTATTCCACCTAGATTACCTCCCATCAGCACTATTCCACCTAGATTACCTCCCAGTCAGGAGTAACATCAGCACTATTCCTCCTAGATTACCTCCCATCAGCACTATTCCTCCTAGATTACCTCCCAGTCAGGAGTAACATCAGCACTATTCCTCCTAGATTACCTCCCAGTCAGGAGTAACATCAGCACTATTCCTCCTAGATTACCTCCCAGTCAGGAGTAACATCAGCACTATTCCACCTAGATTACCTCCCATCAGCACTATTCCTCCTAGATTACCTCCCAGTCAGGAGTAACATCAGCACTATTCCTCCTAGATTCCCTCCCAGTCAGGAGTAACATCAGCACTATTCCTCCTAGATTCCCTCCCAGTCAGGAGTAACATCAGCACTATTCCTCCTAGATTACCTCCCAGTCAGGAGTAACATCAGCACTATTCCACCTAGATTACCTCCCAGTCAGGAGTAACATCAGCACTATTCCGCCTAGATTCCCTCCCAGTCAGGAGTAACATCAGCACTATTCCTCCTAGATTACCTCCCAGTCAGGAGTAACATCAGCACTATTCCTCCTAGATTCCCTCCCAGTCAGGAGTAACATCAGCACTATTCCACCTAGATTACCTCCCAGTCAGGAGTAACATCAGCACTATTCCATCTAGATTACCTCCCAGTCAGGAGTAACATCAGCACTATTCCACCTAGATTACCTCCCAGTCAGGAGTAACATCAGCACTATTCCACCTAGATTCCCTCCCAGTCAAGAGTAACATCAGCACTATTCCACCTAGATTACCTCCCAGTCAGGAGTAACATCAGCACTATTCCACCTAGATTACCTCCCAGTCAGGAGTAACATCAGCACTATTCCACCTAGATTACCTCCCAGTCAGGAGTAACATCAGCACTATTCCACCTAGATTACCTCCCATCAGCACTATTCCACCTAGATTACCTCCCAGTCAGGAGTAACATCAGCACTATTCCTCCTAGATTACCTCCCATCAGCACTATTCCACCTAGATTACCTCCCAGTCAGGAGTAACATCAGCACTATTCCACCTAGATTACCTCCCATCAGCACTATTCCACCTAGATTACCTCCCAGTCAGGAGTAACATCAGCACTATTCCTCCTAGATTACCTCCCATCAGCACTATTCCTCCTAGATTACCTCCCAGTCAGGAGTAACATCAGCACTATTCCACCTAGATTCCCTCCCAGTCAGGAGTAACATCAGCACTATTCCACCTAGATTACCTCCCAGTCAGGAGTAACATCAGCACTATTCCTCCTAGATTACCTCCCATCAGCACTATTCCTCCTAGATTACCTCCCAGTCAGGAGTAACATCAGCACTATTCCACCTAGATTACCTCCCATCAGCACTATTCCTCCTAGATTACCTCCCAGTCAGGAGTAACATCAGCACTATTCCACCTAGATTACCTCCCATCAGCACTATTCCACCTAGATTACCTCCCATCAGCACTATTCCTCCTAGATTACCTCCCAGTCAGGAGTAACATCAGCACTATTCCACCTAGATTACCTCCCATCAGCACTATTCCTCCTAGATTACCTCCCAGTCAGGAGTAACATCAGCACTATTCCTCCTAGATTACCTCCCATCAGCACTATTCCACCTAGATTACCTCCCAGTCAGGAGTAACATCAGCACTATTCCTCCTAGATTCCCTCCCAGTCAGGAGTAACATCAGCACTATTCCACCTAGATTACCTCCCAGTCAGGAGTAACATCAGCACTATTCCACCTAGATTACCTCCCAGTCAGGAGTAACATCAGCACTATTCCACCTAGATTACCTCCCAGTCAGGAGTAACATCAGCACTATTCCTCCTAGATTACCTCCCAGTCAGGAGTAACATCAGCACTATTCCACCTAGATTACCTCCCAGTCAGGAGTAACATCAGCACTATTCCACCTAGATTACCTCCCAGTCAGGAGTAACATCAGCACTATTCCTCCTAGATTACCTCCCATCAGCACTATTCCACCTAGATTACCTCCCAGTCAGGAGTAACATCAGCACTATTCCACCTAGATTACCTCCCAGTCAGGAGTAACATCAGCACTATTCCACCTAGATTACCTCCCAGTCAGGAGTAACATCAGCACTATTCCACCTAGATTACCTCCCAGTCAGGAGTAACATCAGCACTATTCCTCCTAGATTACCTCCCAGTCAGGAGTAACATCAGCACTATTCCACCTAGATTACCTCCCAGTCAGGAGTAACATCAGCACTATTCCACCTAGATTACCTCCCAGTCAGGAGTAACATCAGCACTATTCCTCCTAGATTACCTCCCATCAGCACTATTCCACCTAGATTACCTCCCAGTCAGGAGTAACATCAGCACTATTCCTCCTAGATTCCCTCCCAGTCAGGAGTAACATCAGCACTATTCCACCTAGATTACCTCCCAGTCAGGAGTAACATCAGCACTATTCCACCTAGATTACCTCCCAGTCAGGAGTAACATCAGCACTATTCCACCTAGATTACCTCCCAGTCAGGAGTAACATCAGCACTATTCCTCCTAGATTACCTCCCAGTCAGGAGTAACATCAGCACTATTCCACCTAGATTACCTCCCAGTCAGGAGTAACATCAGCACTATTCCACCTAGATTACCTCCCAGTCAGGAGTAACATCAGCACTATTCCTCCTAGATTACCTCCCATCAGCACTATTCCACCTAGATTACCTCCCAGTCAGGAGTAACATCAGCACTATTCCACCTAGATTACCTCCCAGTCAGGAGTAACATCAGCACTATTCCACCTAGATTACCTCCCAGTCAGGAGTAACATCAGCACTATTCCACCTAGATTACCTCCCAGTCAGGAGTAACATCAGCACTATTCCTCCTAGATTACCTCCCAGTCAGGAGTAACATCAGCACTATTCCACCTAGATTACCTCCCAGTCAGGAGTAACATCAGCACTATTCCACCTAGATTCCCTCCCAGTCAGGAGTAACATCAGCACTATTCCTCCTAGATTACCTCCCATCAGCACTATTCCACCTAGATTACCTCCCAGTCAGGAGTAACATCAGCACTATTCCACCTAGATTACCTCCCAGTCAGGAGTAACATCAGCACTATTCCTCCTAGATTACCTCCCATCAGCACTATTCCACCTAGATTACCTC